>NC_084975.1:6724466-6966966 GCF_963691925.1 Scomber scombrus | reverse complement strand
CTTTAAAAACAACCCTGCTCGATGTGATTGTCCTGTAATGTAACTCATAGGTTGTATTAATTCAGATATATCATTGTATTTCTATTGAATGTGCTCCAAAATGCCAAGTTATAAAAAAATCTCTTAGTGCTAAACATAAAGTAATAACTTAATACATTTACTCAAGTTGAGGTTTCCATTTGAGCATTTCCATTGTATACTCCTTATACTTTACACTGTACATTTTATGCTACTTTTTCCATTATATTATATTTTATACTACTTTCAACACTTTATATTTGCACTTAATTGACTTTCAGAGGGTAATATTGTGCTTTCTAATCCACTAGATTCATTTGACAGCTTTAGTTTCTTTTCAGATGAAGATTTTGTCATAATGGATAATATAACAAGCTTTTAAAATGCAACACATTGTTAAAGATAAGATCAGTGGTTTTCAACCCCTTTTGGGGCTTTTTGACGTCTTACAAAAAGCAGTGTGTAGTTGGGGGGTCAGAGGGGGTGGATGTCTGTGAATTGTTAACAGCTCCATCATCTCAACATCTAACATGGTTTCATTTCCATAAATGTTTAAATTATCCAAAAAACTCAAAGATTAGAAGGAGAAAAAAAACCAAAGACTGAAAACAGATATGTGAGTTAGACCTTTTTCTTCTTCTTTCCTCTCCCATTAATCATCTCACGACCCCTCAGATTTATCTGCTGACCCTTTGGAGGGGCCCCACCCCTAGGTTGGGAACCACTGGACTAAACTAGCTAACTGTATATAAAGTAGTGTAAACTAGCTCCACCCCCAGCAGCTACAACAGTAACATGCTGCTCTAACACTGATGCTTCACTATTAATAATCTAATGATGTCATATATAATAATATATCAGTCAGAGGGACCAAACCACTACTTTTACTGTAATACTTAAACTACATCACTCATAATACTGCAGTACTTTTACTGTAATACTTTAACTACATCACGCTCATAATACTTTTGTACTTTTACCTTAAGAAGGATTTTTCATGCATGACATTTACTTATAAAGGAGTATTTTTACATTACTGTATTGGTTCTGTCGCTTAAGTAAAGCATCCTAATACTTCTTTCACCACTGCCACTGCATAGTTTTGGGAAATGCCGAGGTGCTTGCCTCATTAGAATGACTAAATGAACATTATATACTCTGAATAAATACTGCAAGTCCTCTTTAGATGACAAATCACTCAAGAAGCTAATAAAACAGCATTTTGGGCTCACCACTCATCCGAAACACAGGAGCAGAGCAGACTGAGAAGGAAAACTGGCGTGCTGATTGTGCTGCATGTTCCCGTACTTATTACCGTTATCACCAACTATGCAATTGGTCTTATAGTTTAAAAGATATGATTAACTCTGGGTGCTTTTTGTGAATGCATATACAGAGGATTGAATAGTTGTGGGAGTAAACAGCAGTTTCACAGCTATACAGTTTGCTTTGGGACGCCGGCCAAGGTGGACAACATTCGGGATTGTAACCCCACCGGCGCTCTTAAATGGTCCTGTCAGATATTGTTTTTGTTTCCTTTTGTAGGCTTAATGCTCTGCACAGGCGAGCCTCGGTGATAGACAGACAGCACAAAATAAAAGAGAGAGAACTTTGACTCGATTTGTTTCCTTCTCAGATGTCCACAGAACATATGATACCTTTTTTTTTTTTTACACAAAAATCTATAAACAAGTCCCAGTTACTTATTTCCCATTTTTAAGATCTTCTGCACTTTGATCAGCTGGAGAGTGTAACGCTGACATATGCATTTCTGCTCGGCAATTAGAGGCAAGACTCTCACTCGCTCTCACTAAACCAGATCCTAAATATAAAATTATATAAAAAATTAAAAATAAGCAAGAGTGCGGTTTTGTCAATCCATCAAGCAAATAATCTGTGAATCCTCCGCAGCCTCCCAGAGTCTCATTTGTTGTTGTGACCTCTGCATCCTTAAATCTTTCCACTCAAGGAAGCTTTTTCACTGCAGGCCTGTGGCTCTGGTCGCTCAGTTGTCTCTTGAATACTTAAACAGTATGGACTAATGTCACGCTCACATGTCGTTTTAAGGTCTTAAAGGATCTGGGATCTGCCATCCTCCGCCGTAACACAGTGGACCAGTGGAGTGTGAAGCATTTGTCTCGGCCTCGCTTCCTTTTTTTTCTTCTATAAGTGGGCTTTTCCTCCCTTGTGAGCCTCCTGTTTCCATATATAGATACACATATATAATAAGCAAATGTTACTCAGCTGTGTCTTTTGTTTTTTGTTTTTTTTAGTGTAGCTTGAATCTCCTTTTTAGTTAAAATAGCATTGACCCATTTTCCTTTTCCTGCATCCTTTAATGAATTATAACTATATTAAATTGATTTGCACAGTTGTCAGTGATCTACAGCGCATAACAGAAAATAAAACCCAAGACTAATGTTTATAAGTTTTAATGACATCACATGATTGCTCAGATTTGACCTAGTGTTGACATTTTTTTTTGTCCAGTTATCCCTCTCTCTCTCTCTCTCTTTCTCTCTTTCTAATACAGATTTAAGGAAGTATCTGCTAGTTTAGAGTTCGGCTTTCAGTGACAAGCGGCTCTGACCTTTTCTTTTCATTACGCTACACTGACTTTAACGACTTAGCTTTGACCTGTTGGAGCATGCATTGGTGCTGTGTGTAAAAATCAATAATACACAGATGAACTACTTTTGGGCAGAGCATGTGACATTTCTGCATCTGAGTATGAAGCCATCAGTGACAGCCGCCTCTTGACAGTGCAGCAGGCACCAAAAAAAAAAAGAAAAGATGATGACTTTTCTTTTTTGTGCACTTTTAGCTTCCCCAGCGCTGTTTTCCTGGCAGAGTTCGGCACCAGGCTCTCCACTCGTCCAATGTGTAATGAATGCGGCCACATTGTCACCGCCCGCTGGTGTTAGCACAGCTGATAAGACAATCTTGGACCGCGGTGCTAACATAATGCTAACAGGGTGAGAGAAAGCCAGAGGGAAGAGAGAGAGAGAGCGACCCGTCGGGCTGCTTAGCATGCCAAATTCCTCAGCTGCACAATAGTGCTAGGCTAGCCTGAGCCCCAGCACAGCCAGCCTTCTCCGCCACAATGGGAGGGGAAGCTCAGGAGAGGCCGGTGACGCCTGGGGAGAGAAGGAACTCACTCAACCCTGGGGCTGTGATCGTTTGATGAATGGTTGCTTTGAGAAGGGGCTGTGTCATTTTAGGATCACAAAACACTCTGTGCAGCAGTGTTTTTCTCATGTCATGGATTGTCGTAGGCTTATCTTAAATAGATAGGAAGAGTGGAAGATGCCCTTTAGGAATTTAGGAGCAACCCATCTTGTGCGTACACTAGTAGAGATGAAGCAGTTTGTCAGTGATTCAACAAATAAGAAATCGGCATCAATATTGATTACTAATTCTTTATTTTTCAAGAAGAAATACCCAATTTCTTAGTTTTATTATTTTAATTGTGATACGTTTTTGCTTTTCTTTGACTTATATGATATTAAATGGAATATCTTTTATGTTTTGAAGCGTTAGTCTGGAAAAAAAACAAGCAAGTTAATGACATCACTTCAGTGATACGTTGCATTGTGTCATATTTAACAGAGCAAACAATGATTTTAAGGAAATAATTAGCAGAGTAATTGTTAAAGAAAATATTTGACAGGTGTTGCTAAACATAGTAGCACACAGATTTGTGAGTCAGCTGCGTGCCAATAAGTGTGTGAGTCATGTTAATTGTTAATAACTAAACACCTTGTGCAATTGTTTGATTTAGTCTTGGTTTTTCTTTGTTTTTTTGTTTCTTTGGTATGTAGTCAATCCGGCTGCTTGGTTAAACAACCGCAACAAGAAGTGCTTCCTTGCAATGTCAAGGTTAACACACGTGTAAGCCACTAATAGAGGAGAGCAAGCTGCGAGTGACTAAATCAATTAAAATGTCATGAACATGCAGGGAGTTCAGCCCGTGACATAATTGATCTACAAAGCAAGCGCAACTAATTATTGACTGTGCATATGTGTGACAAATGGCAGCCAATCAATAAGCAATCCAAGCCTGGTTGGAACAATAAATACACAGACGACACTGAAGCTAGGGCGGCTGGGTTCGGGAGGAAGAGTAGTTTGTCGATTAATCACAATGTTGTGGCTTCCACTTCCTCTTGTCCGCATGCTGACAATGAAGACACTGAATCTCAACTGTGATGGGTGCTGTATTGCTTCGCATTCACTTTGACTGCAATGACAAGTCAACTGTGGTCAGTGGAGTTTGTTTTTTCGTGCGGCCGGGTAATGAAGCTCAGTTTACAGTGTTTGAAACATTGGGAAAAAAACAGTAGCTACATCCAGTTAACATAAAATGGATCTTAAATGCATTCTATTTACCGTAAAACCGATGTATAAGTCGCTCCGGTGTATAAGACGCAGTCTATTTTGGGGGGTATCAAGCTGGGAAAAATGCTTTTCTATTAAAGATTGGTTTATTTGAATGCACCAGTAGCTATTCATTTATAAACATATGTTTATACTCCAAAACACAATTAAAATACACATATTACACCTGAAACAGCGTGTCGGGTCGATGGTTCACTTAACTGAAATGAACCGGTATATTAACTCCGACCAGGTTCTGTTTAGGCTGAGTTTCAATTAAACCTTATAAAAGAACACAGTAACTTTACATATTTAATACAGTGTGTAGCTTAGTGCTTACTGGAGTCGCAAAAAACCCTTCATCAGAGCTGTCGCTGTGCACAAATAGAGTTCTGCACCCGAGTTGTGCTTTTGCACATCGCTCTTCAACATCAGTTCGGTCTGTAAATACTGAAACATCACAGCAACCAGTGTACTTCTAATCAACACACGATCATTTTTTCTGTGCAGTATACAGCAGTAACGGGTCATCGATAGTCTATCTATTTTCATTAGCTGCTGAAACAGCTGGAGGGCAGCGTGTGCTTGACATTACAGTCCATAAGTGTGGACGCTCACATCATTATCTTTACAGTTATAGCCTAGTTATTGCTCTTAATGTTGGACGGCCTTTTACATACCTATAATCATATCCAGATCCATTTTAATATTGCGTTAAAGTTGGAGTAGCACCTTTAATCTCATTATATGTAAAATATAATGACAATAAAGCTTTCTATATTGTATATTGTGACCCCTAGCTTACATTCAACATGGTCTCACTGGTGATTCATTTGTGAAAGTAAATATTTCTGTTTTTTAAATTTGCTTGTAAAATCTAATTCATTTTTGCTTATTTGATCCAGTTTGACGTTTTTCTCTCTTCTCTCTTCTCTCTTCTTTTAGGTGTTTAAAGCTTTCCTCTGCAACCCTCTGGCCACACTGACTTGAAACCCATCACACTCATGGCACCTTCAAGTTGACAGAATGGCCCAGATATCAAGTGGTAATGGGTTTAAGCTGGATGTCGCCCAGCCGAAGGGGGTTGTGGGTAAAGAGGAGGCCCTCCGAATGGAGTCGGAGGCTTTAGCAAAACTGCAAAGAGAGAAGAGACACACTCTTTCAGCTTCAGCATCCTTGTCTTCCTCTGGAGCATCCTCATCCTCCTCGAAACCAAAACCATCTAAATCTACCACTACTGTTCATCAACCTATACCCTGTATTAGTAGACCAGAAAAGGACCTCATAGTCTTCCCCGAGACCAAGAAGCAGGTGGAGCAGGATAAGTTCAGGGATATTGATGTGGACAAGCTGACCAGCAAGGAACTTGAAAAGCTCCTCCTGGATGAAAACTTCGGCGCTAACAGCAAAGTTACCCGCCCCTCACTGCTGGGGTTTGACCTCAGCGCCTCCTACCCCGGTGGCCATCCCTCATCTCCTTTCCAGAATAGTCAGTGGACGTCTGTTTTGTCCACCCCATCAAGCTCCAGCGTATCCACTCCAACCCATCAGCCTTCCCCGTTGTTCCCCTCCGCTCCGTTCCCCAAACCAGGCACATTTCGGAATGGCTTCACTCCAGCCATGCCAACCTTCATGGCCCTGCCGACTCCGCAGCCATCTTACATGCCCTTCACTCCAATCCAGCCCGCCACCGCCATGGTCTTCCCGCAGCCGACCGTGGACCCGGAGATGGCCAAACTGTTCGACAAGATCGCCAGCACCTCTGAATACTTGAAGAACGGCAGATCGGCAAGCACTGACATAGATTCCTCTCAAGCGTGCCCAGCTTCTCTGGCGCCTAACCCACCGCCACAGCAGCCAGTAGTGACAGAACCTCCTAGCATCAGCCGCTTCGACTGGCTGGATCTGGACCCACTTACGAAGCGCAAAGCCGAGAACGAGGAAGCGTCCACGGCATCGGGGGGTGTCGAACAGACAGTACAAGGGGGCGCCGCGGGGGATCCTTGGGATGCGGTGCTTGAGACTGAAGGGAACAGTAGTAGCAGTAGCCCCCCGCCGGAGGGGAAGGCGACACTGTCAGTTCGCTCGCAGCCGAGGAGGGCGTCAGCGGGGGCGGCTGTCACCAGGAGTCACTCGCTCAACATCCCAGGAACCTCCTCCCCGCACAAACCAAACAATCAGGTAGGATCACATTGAAATGTGTGAAAAGTAAAAATGTTGGACATTTTAAATCTTTTTTACAGACAGTGGAGAGACGACTGTAAATGAGGGAAAGAGAGAGGACAAATGTGTGCTGTGACACGTTAAAATGTCCTTCATAGTCACATGAAGGCTTCACAGTTTGGCCCTGATCAGACTGGAGCAGTTCTTAGCAGCCTTGAAGCAGCTTTTTGTTATCGTTCTTAATGAAAGTGCTGCTTTTTTGTTGCTGAGTTCCTTGCATTTTCCCACTCGATGCACCAAGTGTTTTTGTGGGAGCGCCCTGAACGCCTCAAATTTAAAAAACCTCAACCCAGAGTGGAAAAGCGCCCAACATCATTGGCATTTTTTTATCCCATTGTCCAGTCAAATGAATTGAGAGCCAGTGTGGTGATGACTACAAGAAATGAAGATGACTTTAGATACCCGGAGCTACATGACTTCACCAATCATAGTTACCATGATCTGGATTGAAAACAGCAGGCGTGGAGTGAGTTTACTTCACAGCAAAATAATGATTAGTCTAAGGACAGATGATACAATGGTTGCCTAACAACAATAAAAAAACAGATGTAGGAAGCTGCTCTTTTTAAAAAAAATTGTAGGCTTAAAAGAAGGCCGTTTGGTGCACCTCTGTCTGATTGGGACCTTAACAGCTGAACCTGTAGGCCTTAACCACTGTGCCACTTTACCATTGTTGGTCATTCAGCTTTACCCCAAACCTTTCCTGCTGCTTGCCGGGTCAGTGCTGCAAACGAGGAGTCAAATTTACTGCCATAAATCTGTCTTCGCCCACTGTTGGCAGCATTGACACAATCATGCTTGGCAGCATAAATGACTAAATACAACCACAGCTCTTGAGGACACGAGCAAATGATATTAAAGTTTACTCAGAGCAGATGATGGTGGATCTTCAGCTAAAAAAACAACAACCATCAAAGTCTTGCGCACAATTTGCATCTACAGAATACTCCACATTAATTCGCTAGCACAAGCAAAACATCCTCTTTTACTTCTGCTCTCTGTAATTAAGTCTTTCTCTGTGGTGAGTTACTCACTGTTTCACCCCGCAATTTCCTCTCAACCACATTTTGTGATTAATTTTGCCATGCAAGGGCTCGACCGTTCTGATTTTCTTCTGATGAATATTTAGAGCATCCATTTAGGACAGTGCTATGGGCAAGTGGCATGAGATATTGCAGCCTATAAATCTTTTCTTTTTTTTCTTTCCTGCAAAACTAAACTACCATCTGTCATTTTGGCTGGCAGGTTTGAGTTGAGGTGAAGAGAGAGACAAGATGAGCATTTCACTGTACAGCACTTTTAGACATACTGAGGTCCACCAAACAAACCATGTCACCATGTGTTTTTCTCTTTACTCAGAACTTGACTCATTAACTTGTCATTCCCCCCCCTTGAAATGAAAGCTCTTATACGCTTCATTAGCAGCGCTTCTCAGATGGTGTGAAGGCTGTGAAAAGCTCCATTAAGATGTTTAGACAGGGGGGGAGTCTGAGGTGATAGGTCGTGGCCGCACGGTCTACAAGTCAGCAGAAATGTGTTTAAACGTACTCCCCTGCTCTTGGTAATGCTGGTAGAGCACAAGGTAAGAACAATACTGTGACCCTCCCATTAAGAAACAATGGTTTTACAGTAACCAGTACTTTCAAGGTCTGGACAAGCCATTTCTTTAGGACATTGTGTCACTTTTTTCCCCCTCGTGGTTGTCAAGGCGCCAACTTCCTGCTCATTGTGTTTCTCTCTTCCAAGACCAAACAATTGGCCGTTGTGGTATGTTTCTTACACCAGGGTGATAATTAACCTGACAACACTGTACAAACCTCTTTATTTCCATTATTTCCCATATTTGGGTGACAAAAACCAGAACATCTTTTAACACAATCTGAACATGTGTTTGGAATGAGTATGGTATAGTACATCCAAAAATAGCTTGGGGAACGTGGTGATAATGGTTAAAAGATGTGACCAGCTGAGGGCAGATTCAGCGGTGCAGTCTTTTGTAGGTCTTTCAAATCCATGTGTGGGGCTTTAGAGTCATCAAAAGGCATCTTCCAGTCTGTGCAGTGTCTTCTCCCTTGAAAGGATGAAACCTAGTCTGTTTACACTTACCTATATGTTATGTCTACTTTCAACCCTGTCTGACTACTGTGTTATG
This sequence comes from Scomber scombrus, assembly GCF_963691925.1. NCBI lineage: Eukaryota > Metazoa > Chordata > Actinopteri > Scombriformes > Scombridae > Scomber > Scomber scombrus. The sequence continues at coordinate 6,958,196 of NC_084975.1, read as the reverse complement.
TAACCTGAGTCTTTTAAGCTCACACATACACACCGCTCTTTACTTTCAATTTTTCATCTGCATCCATTGTCTACGATCTTTGCTGCTGTGATGTTAAGATTGTATGTGTGTGTTTGTGCGTTCGTTCGCTCGCTCCCCCCACCCCCATTTCGTCTCGTCTGTTCGCCTGGCAGTCGGCACCCGTGTGGTTATAAACAGGAACAAGCCCTTACATCTTCCCTTTGCCCTACAGCAGCGCAAGAAAGACCTACAACAAAATTGCCGTTTATAAGTTGCCGTGCCAACTCCACTCAGAGAGACGCTGTATTTCAATTGCAAGAATAGACTACTTGAATCTGCTTCACAATAAACGCCTTCCATGAGTTTGAGGTCGGAAAGTTTTAAATGTGAAGTACAGTGTAACGTAGCAGTCAGACAGCAGTACGGCTGTTGTCTGTTAGATGGAAGCGAGAACAGAAATGTGAAACTAGACTTTCAACCACAATAGACTGAACACAGCAGGAGTTATAAGTATGTAAAATGAGTTCTTCAGAGCACTAAATTAGCACCAGTCAACAGTCAAATCATGGTAATATTATACAAGTAGATTTGCGTCACTTGCCAGCCAGAAAAAAACACAATGGTTAAATATTGAGCCTCTGGTCAAATTTGAACATTCAATAGACATTTGGCTGGTGGACAAAAAAGTAAAGCTTCTCCTGAATGATCGCACATGTTGAGACAATCATACTGAGCTTGGTTGGGTACAGTGTTTGTCCACAGGAAATAGCTTTAGTCTTGATCCCCTTTTAAAAGAAAAAACTAATGTTTTGCATGTTTTTTCCCCCAACTGTGCTGTATCTTTACATCGCTGCAAAACAGACAGACAGTCTTTTTATTTCCATTCATTTCACTGTCATATAAAACAGATTAGTTTACAGAGACTTGAGTTATTAATCCATGATAGCGGATGTATCTTACAAACGTCAGACTTTATCATTGTGTTGTAATGCGGTTTAAAATGTAGACTTGTTTTTGAAAAGTGTTATCGCTGGTATGTGTTGATATGCTGTTTAAAGTGTACAGAAATCCAAGATACAGTATGAGAGCTTGTTATCAAAGGGCTTTGCGTTCCTGAGCCGTGTGGTCAGAAACTCAAACCCAGAGGACATACAAAAAACAATCATGGACATCGTGGATAATGGCAAGGATAACGGCAATCTGGTAGGAATTTAAAACCACTTTAAACTTTAAATTGGTGCTGTTATCCTCAGGATACTGCTAATTATTAAGATATCTGATTGTGGAGTACTTAATTAAATCAACCTCGAATCTAGAAGTGTCAGTAAGCACAATAGCCTCCGAACTTAGTTTTTTTATCAAAGTAGAGCAAATTACAAAAATCTCTGCTGACTCAATCAATTAGAGACACCAGTGTTTAGTTAGAGTACAGATTGAGACATAACCCTCGCTCTAAAAGCTCAACACCTCTGCAACACTCTGAAATACTGGTTTTAGTTGCGCTGTCATAACAAGTTTTAAAGTTCAAGTGTAAACAGATATGTATGTTACATAAGTAATTGCTTTATTTGTTTAAAACATTTTCCCTACACCAGCATAACGGGAAAAGAAAACGGCACTCAGCTTTTCATTTGAGTCGAGCAAAGGAAGCAGATGAGACCACGTTACAAGCTTTAACCCTGACATATGTGGAGAAATTGATTCTGGATACAATCTTCTTACAAGTTTCATGCTATCACATGATAATAGGGGTCAGAGTCAGACTAACCCATCTACAGTCAAGCTTGGTTGGGCATGTAGCCTAACAGAAGCCTTTTGAGGAATCGCCTGCATTAAAGATAATAAAATTCCTTTTATCGACCCACGGACGTCTACTGTGCAGAAAAAGAAGATGTAAATGTGGAAAAAGTCAGAAATTCAGCAGGCATTTCCCTACGCATGGTTGTAATTTTTTACTCTGTGGTTGCACTTGCAATAATGTGGTCCAAGAAGGTTTTTTCTTTTCTTTTTTCTTTCTCTTTTTTTTCTTCTTCAATGCCATCATTTCCAACATGAGAGTTTGGATGGCTGTAAGTCAATCTGAAGCTGCCAAACTTTGTTGTGGTTGGCAAGAGTGTAGTGTAAGATGTGGTGTTGCAGGCAGAGGGGTGTAAAAAGGAACAAATGAGCTTGAACTTAGAGACTTTGTTCAAAACCAGTGCTATCTGATGTAGAGTTACCCCCCCTCTCCTGTCCGTGTTTCTCGTCTCATTCTCTGTCCTTTTTTAGTCTATACCGTCCCTTATTCACACTCTCTTCCTCTCGAGTTTTTACTTGTTCTTTCTATCTTTATTTTTACAGTTTCTTCCTCCTGTCTTCACAATCTCTCAACTTGTTTCTTCGCCTTTGTCACTTCACGTTTTCTCTCTATGCCTTTCTTGTCCTCTCTCATCAAACTCCTTCCCTCAATTCAATGCCTGTCTGTAGTGCCTGGCTACTAATCCTTTCGCTTTGGCCTTTGGATATTAAACTGTAGGTTAAAGATAATCAACAGTCAAACAAATAGCTCTATCGGCAGTTCAGCCGTCACACCCCACAGCACCAACGCCTGTTCAGGCCTGGCTCTTAGTGTTTGCAAAGCAGCGCTGAAATTAATGCGTCATTAACCACCCGTCGCCATGTCTGGTTTGAGACAGATTTATATGTTGTTGGTTTTTGTCTCATAGTTGTTTCAAGAGAAATTTAGCTGCTATTTAATCAGTTTTACCCATTTTTGGTTCATGTAAATCTGAAAAATTCACACAACTGGTTAGGATTTATTTCAGATATGTGCATAACTACGCAATCTTTCATGGATTGTGTGAGCATGTTCATACTTGTTCATTCTTGCTTTGTTCCTTCAAAATGACCCGTGGGCTGATTTTTATCTGAACTGGCAATTTTTATCTGAACGTGTGCTGTGATTCAAGACCACTCTGTCTCTGTGTGTGTGTGTGTGTGTGTGTGTGTGTGTGTGTGTGTGTGTGTGTGTGTGTGTGTGTGTGTGTGTGTGTGTGTGTGTGTGTGTGTGTGTGTGTGTGTGCGCGTGCGCGTGCGTGCGCGTGTGTGTTGTGAAACCTGCGCTACGGTATGCCGGCATGCACTGCACATTTTTTGCAGTTGCACGGCACACCAACCGAACACATTGTCAAATCTTTCCTTCCCCCCTCCGCAGACTCAGAGACCACCAACAGCTCTTTAAAAATCTCACACCTGCATACCATCCCACTCAAGACTCTGCCTCATTTTCTTTTATACTCGTCTAATTACACCTTGAGCGTGACTATGAGATGCTGCAGCACACTTAACACTCTTTAAATTTCCTTCCAGCAGACAGATTGTAGGGTTAAGAGATGTCGCAGCGCAGGGATGTGGCATGTATTCCAGTTAACCGTGTGACTCACTTGGCAAATAGCGCCGCGTCTCCTAACCTTTGACCTTGTTTACTGGCAGAAAACAGGAGAAGCATTGTGGAAGATGAAGTGAGGAAGCAGGTACAAAAACCAGAAACCAACGCACATAATAAAAACTTTGCCAACAAGTGTTAAAGAAATAGTGAGTGGTAAATATTTCGTATGTTAAGTGATGACTATGCCATGGCGTTTTCAGTCTTGTGCTGGCCTCTAAAGGATAAAAGACAACATTTCTCTCAGTTACAGTGCAAAATCCTGTGAACCACGAACTTCTTTTGCATTCAAGGGATCTCAGACCATCACAGGAAGTGTGAGTTATAGCCATCAGTCATTTCCTGATCGAAAGAAGAAGTACATTTGTGTTTTCAGCACAGCTGGTTCCTCCAACACAAATCACACAGCTCCTCAAAAGCACTTAGTCTCATCGACAACCTAAAGTCATGTATGTCAGCCGAAAGGGCTTTCCCTAATGGAGACTGCTGAGTTTTCGCAACCCATTAAAACAATTTTCATGTTTTCGGTAAGCACTGATTCAGGATGACAGCATCACTCAACGTGTACCACGCAAAGTTATATTACAAAATGAAGCTTGAGCAACTGCAGCATGTTTTGCTTGTATTAAATTCAGACTTACAGGTCACTTACAGGTTGACTGACAAAACATTTTCCTCTGATGAAAGCTACAGTTTTATTTGTGCTCCTGTTGAGAGATTTCAAGATTGTCGTCAGGTGAAATATTAAAAGTAGCGTGCGAATATTTGAATGCAGTGTTTCCTGTGGATGCTTTGGGATCCTTTTCATCAGACTGCATCAGGCACAGACCGATAGAGGACTGGTGTCTGATGTCTAGGTGTGCTCTGTAACTCAACACTGATGGACGGCTTGGAATTACCAGCAGCCATCAGTTGTGTGGCCATGCTTGGTTAGCCTAAGCCTTTCAGTTCTGCAACTGTGCCGCTCAGTCACGCTCTCCTGTTTGTCATGGGCGGCACCACAAAGTTTCTCAAGCTCGACATGTTCTCATCTATTAAACTCTAAGGAAAACACAACTATTTTTTTAACATCAGCAGAAAGCATGAAAAGCCTAAGAGGTATTTTAATAACGGGCTTAAGGTATCAGCTGATATTTAATTGAATTGGCACTTTTTGTGTGGAGAAGATTCATAAACGCTAAATCACTGAGAAGTTCATAAATGGGGAATTGTTGCTCCGTGTTTCATTGTTTGATTGCAACATATTTCTAAATTAATTGCACTCACTTTTGAATGGGGACCAATGTAAAAAACAAACAGTTTAAGAGCTAAATTACGATGGGAAAAGGAATTATAAAAACCACCAGAGGCAGAATGCCTAGGACTGGAGACTGTGGGTCTCAAATTGTTTCTGTGTAAACAAAGTTTCTGTTTACACTCCATTTTAAATTTGCAAAAACATTTTGTAACCTGCAGTGTTCACATCCAGGTTTGCTAACGAGCTGTCTTTTCCCTGCATTTTGGCAGAACATTTCTGCATCTCTTGGCACATTCCTTCCATCTGTCAATCAGTGTAGTATTGTGAAACCATTGGCATCTTTTAATGTGGACTCACTCGTTAGAACACTGCTCCGTAGCGCTAAGTGGTCAACAACATCACAGGGTATCTAAAGTCAAGATTTCTCCATGGTCTACCTGCTGTTGGATACCACTCAAGGCTGTGGCATTGTTGAAAGTAACTTAATTAATTAGGCACTTAGACCATCTTTTCTCAAAGGTTTTCGTAGTGGTGACTCCAAGCTTCGTTGGATTTACAGCCGTTGGATCCGTTGGTCATAGCTGACAGAAGTTTGGCAAATATTCTTCGACTGTAGCCAAACTTAATTGTGTGATCCCTCAAGGCTCCATTTTGGGCCCCCTCCTGTTTTAATTATATATGCTGCCTTTGGGATCCATCTTTAGGAAACATGATATTCCCTTCCGTTGTTTTGCTGACGATGTAAAAACTTGTAAAAACAAAAAAAAGTGAAGATTCAGCGTAGCCTTTGCTGAACTCTTTAAAAGATGGCAAAACTTGGATGGGTTTAAATTTTCTCAATCTTAATGAAAATAAGTCTGAGATCATTGTGTTTGGACGAGCTGACCTGTTGGATGACTCCGTTGGTACTCTTGGCCCTTTAGCTTCTTACAAAAGAGCTTTTGTGAAGAACCTCGTGTGATTTTTGACAACTCCTTCAAATTAGATAAACAGATTAGTTCAGTTGTCAAAAGTAGTTTGTTTTTTCAGTGAAGACTTTTTTAGCCAAATTAAAGGCTTATTTCTCTCCCAGTAAGTTTGAGAGAGTTACTCATTCTTTTATCACTTCTTGTTTAGACTATTGTAATTCTCTGTATGTGGGTGAGGATTAGACGTCTCTTTGTCTGCAGTTAGTTCAAAATTCAGCTTTATTCCAATTCATCATTTATTTTTATATTTATTTTGGTATTTTAAGCTTGTTCAGCACTTGGGGCTTCTGTGGTTGTTTTAAATGTGCAATACAAATAAAGTTTGACTTGACTTGCCTCAGCACACCTGGCCATTTGCGTCCAGACTGTTGAACCATCAGAGAAGCACTTTGGATACAGTACTGACACCTCTCTCCAACACAAGCTACTACTAAAGAGATTTCGAAACTGCTTTGTATCCAATAAAGAAAAAAAATCCAATATTTCTAAAAATAAAAAAGTTGTATAATAGTTCTCTTCGGTTAACTGTAAGGTCAGTGTTACCTTAGGGGGAAAAAAACAGTGAATTGTTTTAACACGTGTCATTTTGCAGAGGCACGAGTCACCTGTTTCATAATTAATTGTCTCATTCTGGAGCAGATTTGGGCCGAATGAATGATGTAGACACTTCATGTAGACACCCAGGACAAAGAGCCTTCTTTCCAGACTTGAATTACGCCAGAGTAGTCATTCCTCAGGAAAATGACTGTATATCAGAGCTCTCAGCAGGTTTGGAGAGGATGGAAAAATAACTTTTGACGAGTTCCATGTCTTGTCTTTCTACAAGTATTTGAAACTTTGTGGGAAAATCCGGACACATTTACCTCATTGATGAGTTTTAAAAGCTTTAAAAAGGATTGCCTAATTTTAAATGATTAGCCTCAAACAGCATAACAAAGGTGAATTCTTTCCGAAACTGAATTTACAGTACAGATTTGTCATATTTATATAATTATGAAGGATTTTACTTGTCTTCAGCTCGGAGGTGAGATATGTGATGGATTCAATCCTGAACCTGTGTGATAATTACAAAGATAACTTGTGTCCTCTTTTCATGATGAAACATCCCACAGCGTACTATGTAAAGAATTAGTCATCATTATAGTTACATCCTTCACTTCCTTCACTTATTCTTCCTTCCCTTGTACTGTGTGTTCCCGGGCTTCCAGTAGGCAGCGTGACACATCACAGTGAAGACAGAGAAAGGATGAAGGATTAGTCAACGTGTGAATCATATGAAGCCGTTCCCATGACTTCAGACACCAGGAGCTCTCTGTCTGTGCGTCTCCAACAAAATCGATGGAGTGAAACAAAGACGGGCCTGTCCCACTGTACGGCCCCGCTCATCGTGCTTGTGTGTGTGTGTGTGTGTGTGTGTGTGTGCATGTGTGTGTGTGTGTTGTAGTGTGATCGGTTAACACGACCTCATTGGATTATCTGTCCATGTTTGTTTTTGCTGAAGCAATCCTGCCTCCAAACATAAACACAGCTAATGTGCTATCGTAGTCTCTTTTCTTCAGTCCTTCAGTCTCTTTCATCCTCGCTTTCTTCCTCCTTTTCTTTTTCTCTTTTTTCCGTCCTCTTTTACTTTAAGTCTCCTAAAGTTGTTTCTTTCTTCCTCTACATATGTACACTTCCTAAACATGTCTGGACACAAGTATAACACCATGAAGGGATCATGTACAGTACTCTTAAAAAAAACACTGCCATGTGCTTCATTTTTGTGTTTTGTTGTAAGCACTAATCTTTAGAGCTAGAGTAATACGGGTTAAAAAAAAAAAAACAGTCATATTGAACCACTAACTGCATTTGAAGGCCGACCAAAAATCTAGAAAATTTGAGACAGAATTTGTGCAGACAGGATCTCCGTCTCCTCTCTTTCTCTCCCCCCCTCGCTGGGAGATGCAGGTGGTTTGGTGTCGAGCTCGGCCTCCTTTCCAAGCACCACGCTGATTTAGATTTATATCTCCTGATGTTATGTCAGGTCAGCTCCGCTTTGAAGAAGAGGTCTCTGCTCTCAGGGCTGCACAGTTACATTTTTTGGTTCTTTTTTTTTTCTCGATATTTTGTCTTTATTGAGTAGTGACAGTTGACAGAAAATGTGGAGGAGAGATAGAGAGAGAATGAGTGGTCTCTGGCCAGAATAAAAGCGGAGGTGTTGTGGTCATATGGTTTGGGTTTGAACCACTAAGTCACCAGGATGCACCAGATTTGGCCCGTGCAGAGGAAGGTCATCGTGTGTAGAGCTGAGCTAATTACACAGTCCATTTGTTTTTATGTTGATTCAATCACTTATTCTCTGGTTTTAGCCTCTCCAGTTTTAAAACCAGCTGCTTTTCTTTGTTTTATGTAATTGTAGAGTGAAAAATGTAAAGTTTTGGATGGAGCATCACATTTTAAGAAGTCGCTTTGGGCTCTTGGAAACTGCAATTCACTGTTTTCTGACATTTAATAGACCAAACTCTTAATGAAAATAATCATCATGATACTCAACAATGCTACAGTTACAGTTACAGCCCTAATGTAGTGCATTTATGTTGGTTTTCGTATGTAATTTAAACCCATATGATCTTCTTTAATGTTTCAATTAAATGCTTGACTTCAGAGAATAATACCTTGTTGTATAGTCTAAAAGCTAAATCTTTATCTTAATTGATTGAGGTCTCATTCTAAAACAAATGAATGTGAGGACAGAGAAAGATGTAGGAATTTTACTGGGCTCTTCACAACCTTCAGGATGTGTCGTAAGAACCATGACAGTGTGTTAGTAAAATTTACAGCTGTTTTTAAAAAGACTGATGATGTGAATCGAGTGTTTCTCAGAAAAAGTCTCTCTTTTTTTTAGTTGTCCCGTTTCCTTGTCGTTGCACACGAAGAGGCATCTGCACGCACCCTGGTTCATCAAAAAGCTCTGTGTTCAAAAGCTCTAAGAAGTGTCTCAGGGGAGGAACAAACTATTATTATGACATTCCAAACATTTCTTTCAACCTCTCTCCCGCTTTTTTTTCTCTCTCTCTCCTCTCTCTCTCCTCTCTCTCTCTCTCTCTCTCTCTCTCTCTCTCTCTCTCTCTCCTCTCTCTCTCTCTCTCTCTCTCTCTCTCTCTCTCTCTCTCTCTCTCTCTCTCTCTCTCTCTCTCTCTCTCTCTCTCTTTCCTCTGCTACCCTCTCTCCAGACCTCTCTCTCCCTCGTTGGGAATGATGTCAGACTCGTAGATTTCCAAGCCATGACTGAGCATTTTTGCAGACAGTCCAGAGCCTGGTACAGGAAGGGGCGGGGCATTTTCGCTTCTCATTTCCCGTGCCACAGGAAGCGCATTCCTCAGCCACTGGCAGGCAGACAGCAGTAAAAAGCAGAGTGTAACTGCGAGTTCCCGGCAGCGGGCCATCCTCCAAGAATCTCTCCAATCCAGAGACAGCTCCCCTGGGAGTTGTCTTTGGATTGATGTGTGTGAGAGAGATTTACAACTCTTTCAACTCCGTTCTTAGACTGTTTATGGGTGAAAAATATATTCAATTAAAATATTTTTCCATCTACAGTGACACGTAAAGCAGTGTATTCGAAAGCCAGCTCGGCTCGTCAGAAACGATGTGTGTGTGCCAGAGAGGATGATTTAATCAAAATTTAAAGCTTAATCTTAATAAATTGTAATTAAATGTTAAACTAATGAGTTTTTTCACGATTTTGGGCAGATGGGTATAAAAGAGGTTTTGAGCTCTGCGGGCGACGAGCCTTTGCCCTCGCTGACAAGTTTATTCCCTCGGCAGGATTCATAGCTCTGAGGTGTTTTTAATAAAACTGCCCTTTTAAATAATCCCCAAACATAAATCATTATAAAGACCTTAAGCACCACTGCTCACAGCCAATCATTTTAGACTGATTTAAGGAGTTAATATATATCTGTCTATCTGTCTCCATCTGGGCTACTCCTGATTTACCTATGTAAGCATGCTGTATTATTACATGTACTTTTCTTGTTCACTGACTCTTTGTGTGTCTGTCTTTGCTGGCTCCTGTAGGACAAGGGAAAAGGAAAAGGTTTGACGAGGAATGCCGCCTTGGAGGAACAAGATGCTCAGAACCTGGAGGTTGTCGCCTTCTGTGAAGACATAGCAACGTAAGATACTAAAAAAGCTCTCCTTTGACAGTTCATTTCCTTCTATGCATGTCTGCTTTGCAACAGTTGTAAAATCAGTAATAATTTAGATATGATGCACCTATTGGAACAGCTTTTAACTCATTTACAATCTCACATATTTAGAAAGCTTTTCATCATTCAGTTATTTCCAGACCGGATTTTAATACCTGCAGTTAAGACCTTTTAGATGTTGTAGTTGACTTCTACAGTAAAGGAAAGTCAGGGCTACAATTCTGACGCTCTTACTTTTTGTGATTTTCCACCCTAACCTTAACCCTACCAATCAAAAGCCATGCACCTATTGGAACGGCTTGTGTTTTTCATGTGGTTTTTCAAGGGGTCATAACATGCTTTTTTTGATTTTCTGTTATTTTTGTACTGTTCTGATGTTGGATGTCAATGTTAAAGTTCCAAAACTTGAGGTAAACATGTGTAAAAATGTAAATACATATCAAAAGCCAGGGGACCAGCCTGCTCTGAACACTGTGTCCCTGATGTTACCTCGACTTTCTCCTCGTTATGACATCAGACTGTTCAAGCATGTCCACAAACATCTGTTCAGTTTTTCACTCACATATTTCTGTTTGGATTTGGGCTCGAACATGAATCATTGAATTTGAGAAGTTTTCAGTTCGCGTAAAGAACAACAAGAAGAAGAATAGATTTGGCTTATTGGGAGGAGGGGGGGGAGCTTAAAGAGACATGAGCTAAAACGGCCTGTTTCAGAGACAGAGGCAGAACCGAGGGACTGGAGGGGCTGAGGTTTTTAAAACAGTAAATAATGCAAAAATATACCAGTTCAACTCCACAGAATAACAATATAGACCTGGAAATGTGTATGATATGTCCCCCTTTGAAATAAAAAAAAGAACACTTGTGTACCACCTATTAGCTTTAATAGAATAAGTAATAAAAAATGGAACATTACAGTTATTATTACAGCAACCTGCAAAAGAACTAAAAACATAATTTAGCCTGTGCTTACAAAACACCAAATATTACCCTCTTGAGATTTTGTTGATACATTTGCATTAAGAAACATCCATCTGATGACCCATCCATTTCAGGCACTTTATCATCAGAAAAAGTGAGTCATAATGAGTGTTAATTATCTGGTGATATAGCCACTTCACTGTCTGTTGTGACTTCTTGTATTTTCCCCCAACCAGATGTTGGATCTTCTGAAGTTTTCAAGGCCTATTATAAGTGCCCTGTACTTAGTTGCCATCATAATGTTGCAGCGCATTTTATTTTAGGTGATATTGTTTTATGATATATGATATGATGTGATATGTCTGTAAAATAACAAAGTCATACAAACAAAATGTTCCACATGATCTCCTGTTGATGCACGTTTTCCTTTTTTGTGTATGTGTGTTTGTAAATGCATACTTACACATGTTCATGCATATATATATATATATATATAAATACACACATAATAACACGCTTTGCAAGTCCACTTATATCCTGAGCTTGTACAGAATCTCTCACTCCAGTAGTTAGCGTTTTGGGTGGAGCGATGATGAAACTGCACTGAGGGACTCCACTTTCATTACGTTAACGGTCAACGCCCGCCGCCTACCCAGCAACTTCCCTGCCTGCTTGTTGGTCAACACATAGCCCTACATAGCGTGCAATTTAAAAAAAAAAAATGGAAATAGGGAAGTCAACCTCTCATAAGGGTTTAAATGAGAACATCGTACGAGTAATTTCACAACACCGTCATCTTTTTCTCAAGCCAACAATATCACAGAATAGAACAGCACAGGCAAACAGATGAATATAATGCATGAAAGATATTTTTACTTGGCAGAAAAGAGTAGAAATTGTAAATTTTTAAAATATTTTCTATGAACTTATCTGATTTATGTGTTTATGTGCATCTTGATCTCCTTTCTCTCTGTCTCCCCTCCTGTCCAACTATCCAAAAAAACTCTCTCTATCTCAATCTGATCCGTATGCTGATCCGTATGCCAGGCTTGCACTCTGGCTGCTCCTAGCTTAATGTGTTTTTATTAAATATAAAATATAAATATGTGTGCCAACTTTTGTTTCTGTTGTGTTTTTTTTTTCCTTCCAGCCTGCGCTCCAAATTCCCAAATGACAACACGTCCACCAACCCCGGCTACGTTCTCAGTCCTGTCATCACCCAGAGAGACAGCGGAGGTGACAATAGCTGCTCCGTCAAGGTTTCTATTGAAATCTCTGAATCTCAGCAGCCGGTAACCTTCACCTGTGACGGTAAGCATCCTTAGATTAAAGTATACAGATAATATACTATTTCATTGAAGTCAGCCCAAAATACGAAGCTGTGTTCACCCTTTGCCTTTAAGAGTGAGTAGCTCAGATTGCAGATAAGAGAGCACTGAAGGAGGAAACGACATTCACAGCTGCCAAACTCTTCACCCCCTCCCCACCTCATTTTTTCTTTTTTCTTTCTTTTCATTTTTTCTGTCGTGGGAAGTACACTACGTTCCTTTTCCGCACAAATAAAGGTTTGTCCCCTCAGCATGGTGTAGCCATGTTGGGCAAAAGGGACTCGAGTGTGTTTTTTTTTTTTGTCCCACAAAGAATTTTAGTTTCCTTCCTTGGATGTTTTGGGGAGCTGTTATTGGCTTTGTTACACACATACACACACACACACACACACACACACACACACACACACACACACACACACACACACACACACACACACACACACACACACACACACACACACACACACACACACACACACACACACACACTACAAGCACTGTGACTGGCATGTCTTCTGGGGATCTGAGGCCAAGCACGCTAGAGGCCGTCAGCCAATCCAGTGGGCTTTTTGTGTTCGACATATAATCCCAACTGTGTGACCAAGTTCACCGCTTTCTCTCTGGGTCCCTGAAGATCAGCATTAGACCACTGTGTGTGCGTGTGTGTGTGTGTGTGCGCTGATGTGAGTCCGGATAAGGATGTCTGCTGTAGTCTCCGCTTTTTGCATATGTTTTATTGTCTTTATATAAGTATTATAGTAGTTGTTCCTTATCTGGGAGCAAACATATTTATTCTTATACGTAATCAAGTCCTCAGCACTCCGTGTGTGTGTGTGTTTGTTTATGCAGCAGCTGCCCTACTGACCCAGAGACCACTTAGCCGAGTTCAACAGCAACAACCTATAGAAAGTTTATATCCTATTTTCCTCGTTCTACATCCTAAAATGTGCTCTCCTAGCTTTCCTAGTTTTCCTCGTCTTCCTGCTTCGTGACCGGGTCACTTCCGAGGCACTCCGCTCATTTACCTCCCCCCCCTTCTTCTTTCCTAGTATGATGTCTATTTCGTCGTTTCCTCCGTTGACTTCCTATGTTGTCGGCAGCTTGTTGACCCACTTAGTTGATGTTTGGATTCCTCTGGTTGGACACGAATCTGCTCTCAGGAACAATAGGCCTCCAGTTCTCCTCCACGGCCTGCAGAGAAGGAGGGACAGGATGGGTGCTCCTCTGTCACATTCTCCCCTCCTTTCTGTCATTCTTCATTTCTTCTTCTCTCTCTCTCTCAATTGTTCTCCTGCCCTCGTCCTTGTTTTTGTTGTTTCCATTTCGCTTTTGCTGTCTCATCCTTCCTATCCCTAGTTTCTCCGCTTCTCTCTCATACAGTACATTCTTGTTCTCCTCCCTTTTTTTGCCTTGCTATATGTCTTCATCTCTCTCTCTCTCTCTTTCTCTCTCTCTCTCTCTCTCTCTCTCTCTCTCTCTCTCTTTCTTTCCTCTTACCTTTTTCTTGCTCAGTTGTCCTCCAAAATGTATCATTCCTGTCATTACTGCAGAGACTATACAGATAAGACACTTTAAAAATACACAGATCTTGTCTCTCTCGCCTGTCTCATCTGGCTTTCTTTACTTTTTCCTTTTCTTACACTTCTTTTCTTACTTCCAAAACTCACAATCTTTTTTTTCCATTTTCCTCCTAACTTTTATCTGTTGTGTAAATAAATAAATTGTGTAATGAATGTTACAAAAGGTTATTACATTTACTTGCAGCTATTTATCTTTGTGTAATTATGTGTAATATTTTGATTGAATTAGTCATATAGGTTTACCTGACCTGACGGGCTTAATGAAATGTTACCTAACAGTTCATAAAAGGAGGTCAGGAAGGTCAGAAATGTTGTAATTATTGCTCGTGTCATCTTGTTATATTATCCCCCTCTTTTTTTTTCTTTGCCCTTTTTCTGGCGAGCACGGAGAAAGGAAGACAACCAATTCTTTCAGGGCTTGGCTGTGAACTAATTGGCTTCTGGGGATTCCTCACATACTGTAGAAAGAGGGAGAGAGAGAGAGAGAGGGAAAAAGAAAGAAAGAAACTACAGAAATAAGAAAGGAAGTACAAATGGAGAGAAAGGGATAACATGAGACAAAAGAAGAAGTTAAAAAGATAAACTAAGATGGTTAAGAATCACGGAGGACAGAAAGAGGTAAAGAAGCAGATGAAAATGAGATACATACAAAGAGAGTTGGATGCATTTGTTTTTCATTTCTGCTGTTTGTTCTCAGACTCTGAGTATGATAAATATGCTGGAATTTGACTTTTCGACACTGGCGGAGAAGGATGCTAAATAAATGCATCACAGATGGTAGAAAATAGAAATCCATATCAGTCCACTTAAGTACTTTACAAAAATATCACTTCATTGAATTTGTATCCCAAGAAAGTGTCCTGATTGGTGTAATTGGCTCATGTAAGGTTTTTTAAAAAAGCTACAACCGCTACTTCACCATGATAAAACTGTATCCCAGTGAAGTTTGGCCCAAGATTTTTGCAGGCTATTTATCAAGGACAGCATGCATATTCTCCAGGACATCCAGGAGATTGCAGCTATAGGTGAGAGTTCAGCAACGCAAAAAAAATGTGCGAAACTGAGAGGAGAGATAGGAATGCGTTCATCCTGGAGTCACCGAGGCTAATACGCCTTGATTAGGGGTTTCTACGCTTTCCCTTTTCTGACACAAGTTCTTTTGTTCCTAATTATTGTTTACCATCCACTCTCATGTGTCTCCTCTTGTCTTTTGTATCTGTATGTGACCATTTGACATGTTACAGAAGCAGGAATCATTTGCTCTGAGGCACAAAGGAATTAAATACTCCCTTTTTTTTTTTTTTTTTTTTTTTTACAACTTCACAGTGTTGATCCTGATTGTTTTATTTCTTTACTCTTACAAGCCTCTCCATTGTGGATCCTACACTACACTGGCAGCTAGTTGGACCTGTATCAAGAGTTACTCATTGGCTAATTATTTCGGCACTATTATGGCAGTTGAATTAAACATCCTGTGTGACTACTTAAGTTCCTGGTTCCTTGACGCTTGTGTGTGTTTTTGTGTTAAATCGTCCATCAATATTTTTGCGTGGCCCCGCCGACCGAAATTCCCCCACCATGTGTGAAACGATAAATAGCATGCGACGGAGGAATTTTCTCCTCTTTCAACAGTCGCCCTTAAAAATGCCCGTCTGGGAATTCCCTTACCACCTCAGAGCGCTCGCAAAATGAGGCATGGCGTGTCTCTAATTGCTTTGTTGCAAAATACCCCACCACATGTACAACTCCATCCACCACCACCACTACCACCGACACTACTGCCACACACGGCCACGGAGCTGAAGCTACTGGTCCGAGCTGTAAGAAAAGACCCACCATTCCTCTGAAGGGTGGAGGTTTGTTATTGCTGGAGTCAGGGGTGGTCTCTCCCTCTCTCTCCGTGTGTCAATATGAACAAATAACTAATAAGCTGGGTGTGTGTGTGCGCTTAGTCCAAAAAGAGATGTTTCTTTGTATCTGTCTGCCGCAATGTTTGTGTATAGGCAGAAGTTAAGAACATGTTAAATCCACTGTAAAAGCAGCTAAACAGCTTCAATAATCTGCCTTGTGTCGGGTTTCGCTCTCCACCCAGTCTTAGCTTGGCCGGACACATCAGATATTGGATCGTACACAAACAAACCTAAAGCTTGACCCCAAATCCTCCCACTTAATATCGTTCCACAACACACACACACACACACACCGCTCTCGTTCCTTTGATTTCGAGAACAGGTTTGATTTTTAATGACATACACGCTGTTCAATACATAGCGGGATGGTTTGCGGTCGGAGAGGAATTCCCAATCTTCCAATCTACAGTTCAGTTCCCACAGCAGCAAATGTGTGTCTATTAACAACCCCAAACACTGTGCACAGTGTTGACCTTTGACCTCTGATCCCTCCAATGTGATTTGTACATGTGTCCTGTGTTAGATGTTGAATTTACTGTTAGAAAAGGGCTGTTTCAAATTCCTTATTGCTTTACTCAGACCACCACCGAGTCTTTTCTTGTATCGTGTGTTGCCTCCCACTTGATTTTAGTTTGCTGTAGCCGAGAGCAGCTAATCCATTTGGTTTAAAAACATTTGATCTAACTCACATTACGCCCTTCTTGTTTTTGCTCTCTTCTGTCATTCCTTTTTCTTCCCTCTCATCATTCTCTCCTTATTTTTTTGGCTTTCACCCTCTTTCTGTCCCTCCCCCTTGCCTTTTCTTCATCATCTCTTTCTCCCCATCCATCCCTTTTTCTCCTTCCTTCTTTCAGTGAGTTCTCCCGTTGAGTTGTTGATCAGTCAGACTCTTTGCTGGGTCCACGATGACCTGGACCAGGTCGACTTCTCCAGCTACCTGCTCAAAGTCTGCGGCCAGGAGGAAGTGCTGCAGAAGTGAGTACACGCAACAAGAAGACATGTTATATATTACTATCCCTCTCCAAAACACCAGCCTCTTGGGAATTTGGGCAAACAACATTTTCCATGCTGACCCAGCATTTTAGTTTATAATTCATAGGCTTTTAAATAGGTTTCGTTTATTTTCTTTTTGCCTCCTCTCTCCTGTCACTAGTCTTCGCCCCCTCTGTATTTTTCTCCATTGCATTTTTTTTGGCATCGCCTTAAAAAAAATCTTGTACAGAATCAACTGGCGGATGTTTCTACATCTTGCCCCCGCGCCCTCTTCCACCATGAAAATTCACCTCTCCCTCTAATCTGGGAAACATGGGAATGGTTACTCCCATATCAGGATTTTAAAGGCCTAGACTACATCCAAATGTTTAAAACTTGCATATTTGATCTGTCATTCAGCGTTATGACGGCTGAAGAGATGAATGTTGTGTATGCTGTGCAACCAATATACTGGAACCAACTTTCATAACCTTACCATATCCGTACTGAGAGGGCTCATAAATCATAGCAGTGCTTTATTTGTGTTTCTCTATTCTTGTGGTAACCTTGGAAATAATTAGACATAATTAGTGATTGTTTTTGCTTTTTTTGTTCTGATTTCCATCTGCAAACCCTGCACATCTACTTTGAGGCATTGTGTAGAAACCTGTAAGTCATGACTGCTATGAATGCCTCCAACAATTACATCACTGCTGTACCTGTAATCATAGTAAAGAAAGGCCTCTTAGGACAAAACCTGAAGCTAAGTACCATCTGCCAAATCACAAATGTTAGTAATACTTCCCGGCAGATCCTTTTAAAGTCTCAGCCATACCGGCAAATATTGTAAAAACAGTAGTAACTGAATTTCTTCTATACATGCTTTTGTCATTTTGTTCTCAAAATATTGTCCCCATAGTAACTTCTTATTGTGATCCAGTCAAATCTGAGCCAGACATCAGCTCTGTATTAAAGAGGTGCCAGATTGACCGCCTGTGAAGCCAGCTTACACAACGCTGACGTTAGACATAGCATTTAAACTCAAGAGGTCTGTGACATAGTGTATAACTCATCTTATTGTGGATGTTTGAAAATGTTACACGTCAGATCTTAACAGGGGAGACAGAAAGCAAAATTTGGACTCTGATTATGGGAAAAACTGCTTTATATTACAGTAATAGAAACATTTTTAGATCTTACAGAGCAGACATTACAGTGTAAATTGTGTTTACCCGAAAATATACACTAAGCAATAGTTATTTTACATTTCTGAGAGGGATAATCCACTTTGACCTTAGTTATGAAAAAAACAAAACAATCCACTTCACTGAAGGAGTTATTAATCTCTGCGTTGTTCCTTTTTTTTCCCTCAATAAATGCTCATTCTTATCCCTAACATACAGTTTAGTGTGATTTTCATAACATTGCCTCTTTTGTTGTCTTGTGCCATAGTAAACACAGCCTCGGCAGCCACGAGTACGTCCAGAACTGCAGGAAGTGGGAGAATGAGATCACATTACAACTTCTCTCTCACTCCACCATGAGAAGGGACTTGGCGCGCGCTGTAAGTCATTCTATCACGTTGAGCTCATATGAACTTTATGGGGGAAATTTTTACTGACCAGTGAAATAAGATGGGTTTTTTTCAAGTTGTGCCACTAAGATTGAGTTTTAACCTCTGTACCATCGTTTAAAACTGGACACACCCACCTACCGTTAATCCTCATTCGCTGATGTGATGGTTTCTTGATTTATGATGATAATGTGTCCCTCAGAGCTTGGCGCCTGCTTACTCCGCAGTTTATTTGCTTGACTGGTAAATGTATTTTTTCCCCCCACTTTTTCCCAGGCCGAAGATGATAACGCTCCAATACACTTAGAGAAGCACCTGGGCGAGGTGGAGAGGCCGTTCAAGGAGAATGTCACCAGGTATGATGGTCCTACACCAGTCTGGAAAATCCTCTGAGGAGAAGTGTAAAAATATTTTTGGTTTATAATGAAACTGAAGCAGGATGAATTAGACACTGTGGCGGCTGGGAAACGCTGCGAGAATACAGTCGCAGTGTGGTTTAGTCTAGAAATGATGTTATGAAGGAACTTGAACTCCAAGATAGAGATAAACAAGTTTACACGCTTATTTAATTTGTGTGCTAAACATATCTTGTTAAGTTTAGAAGTTTAGTGTGCAGGCTTGATGGAGGATGAATAAATAAGGGTGGCTGCTGCTTCTGGAAATTGTATTTTTAGCTGTAGTATTATACCAGCCAATCTGAATATGTGCTTTATGCAGGGATTTTCTTTCTACTCTCTATGCTCTCTCTCTAAATTACATACAATTTATTTGTCATTTTTGTTTTACAGAAATATTTTACAGGCTTACAGTATTGCCATGTGATTTCTAGATAAAGGACCATTTCACCAATTTTCAACTTTATCTGTACCTATCAGAATAAGGGATTTAGTGTAAAACCGCCTGCAGTTGTTGCCGATGTTCTCTGTCTCTCTGGGGTGCAGCTGTGAAAGCTATTGTTCCTCCTAGCACTGTCATTTGACATGCACAGTGATGTAGCTGGGGGCAAAGGAAACTCTACAGGCTATTTCAGCTTGGATTTCTAGTGTTTGCCTCTAGGTAGCCACAGGGGGCATGCTGCTCGGAAACAAAACTTCGTTGTTGTCTTCACATATATTGCAAACTAGCTACACTTCCAACAGCAAAAACATCATCCTAAAATATGAATGCAGTCCTTATAATAGAATACAGAGGATTTTATGGATGAGGATACATCTTACAGTAGAATATACGGCTAAAGTAATGCAGCAGAGAGAGGCTGCGGCTGTGGTAACCATGCAAGAGGATAGGGCTGCCAAGAGTGTCATTAGTTTGTTTGCAATGCATCTTGGTACATGTAGGCACTTCTGGCCCAGCTCTGCAAGTAGGAAAACTCAGCTGTTTTGCTGAGTATAGCACACACTAAGGAATGTATTTCTTCAATTGATTACATCTACCATCAACATTGATTGGACATTCACTTAAGAACAAGGCGAAATTTCTCTTTAACTAAAGTACTTTCTGTGCTCTGTCCCGATGTGATCAGCACTGATAATAACTCAAATACTTTACAGTCTCCCTCTCATTCCTTACCTCTCGCTGTGTCTTCTTCCAGACAAGGCCTGGCCGACTATCTGGAAGGCTATCACAATCAAGTCAACACCTGCCTACAAAATGAGGTACATGTGGTCCCTGTGCAGGTCTGGAAACTTAAGGAGTATAGGATGGAAAATGATTTCGATGATATGCACGTCTTAAGTTTGGAAATGTTCCATTGCAGTGTGGATTGCTTGCCTGTCCCTCGGTGGGTCGTTAAGTTTACAGTATGACAATATTAACTTGTATAACAGCAAGTTATACGTCCACTGCATCTGCACTCTAGTGTGTAGCAAAGTATTGATTTTTAAAATGGAGTACTAGTGTGTAGCGACCCTCTGTGCTGAGTTTAATGTAGCCTCTGGGTCTCGTCTCTGATGCTACATCTGAGTGCAATAGACTTTAACTGAATAGTAATGAAGAACTCAATTTTTTTAATCAATTCTCCTGAAGGTTTTTGTGCCGATTCAAATACTTGACACACAAATGTTAGTCGACCACAACATTCATTTAGAAGGCATGCTTTCTGGAAATGGCACATCTGTTTTTCCACCAGTTTGGGTTTTTGTGAAGTAATTGAATTCAGACTCTATGAAAAAGGGATGCGAAACTACGCCCAGCCTTAACCCAACTTCAACCTGAGGATGGCATCAATATTTTTCTTGTATGAGCCATGACCAAATCATAGCATGTACAGTAATTAATACACTTTTCTCATGCTGTTTCGAGCCTTATTTACACAAACGTGCAACACAGTTAGCTGGTTTTGCTTTGAAACACTGAGCAGATGAGAGTCTGTTTGATGAATTGTTGGTAGCTCTCTCACTGAAGCCTCCTGATGTGTTCTTGAGTTAAACAATCAGTTTGACTGTTTGAAACCACACTGAAAGCAAAAGTACAGCTCAGGAGGATATCCCTTTCACAGCAAGCTGTTATGAGTGTGTGAAGAGTGATGGAGTTGTAACACACATGTATGTATCCGTGTTTTCAGAGCACCCAGTATAAGACAGTGGACCGGGTGGTGCAGACTGTAAAGAACTTCTGCTGTGCTCTGGATGAGGTGGAGACCCAGGCCATCACAGAGGCCATCAAAAGGCTGCGACACTCCGTCAATTTACCCAGGACACGCTCACCTAAGGTGGGCTCTAAACACACATAATCACCCATGTGCATACATAACAATGTTTACATGCATGGTTGATTTACTAAGAGCAACATTTTTTACGTTGTAGATGGGATCCACATCATCCGGTCAATCATCAAATGGTAAGAACTTTACATACAAACAGTCAGACTCAACTAAACTCACGACATCTGCAGACACTGAATACCAATCTGATTCTGTTGCTCTCTTTTTCCCCTAATATAAAATCTGTAAAACAACCACATCACTGCCTGGTATTCATTGAGACAACAAGTGCTAAAAATTATGATGGTGATCCCTTGCGACTGAATGAAAGCAACTTACAGCAGAAACAGTGAATCTCAAGTGACAGCTATTACCATGATGTCCCCCATGTCTCCACACTGACTCCTGTCTTACCCTGACAGGTCACACCAGTCCTGTGGAGGAGTGCATGGCCCTGCTAACACAGGCTGTCTACGACTTGGCAAAGCTCTACCTGCGTTCCTTCTGCCCCCCATCCCTCTCCTACAGCTCGTCCCCCCTGCCCCACGCTGCAGACGGAGCCACCGGGGAGGGGATGGGCAGTAAAGAAGCCTCTGGCACGACAGACCACCTCCAGTTCACCCTGTTCGCTTTGCACGGCATCCCGCCCAATTGGATCAGCAGGTAAATTTAGAGCCACCGCTATGTGATTCAGCACAATAATGAAGGCTAGTTAAATAAATCATAAAGCGCTCCCATCAAACTAGTTTCACAAAAGATAAATCATGTCATTACATTAATGCTGCCAGAAACCAAAAACCACAGTAACAATAATTTATCGAACCTTTGACACAGCGCTCTTCGTGGGTCATATGTTGGATGCTAAAGTAGATGAGTATCCCATCTGCAAAAGACCTGAATTCTGTCTAGTTTTACAAACGTGTAGAGTGAGAGTTGAGTGTCTGGAAGTACTAATGATTCTGGTTAACGACAATAAATCCATGTGTAATGACATCAGGGTGTGTTGCCACATGAAGCACGTAATAAATTTATGTATATTACAACAGAGCATTTCATTTTCATCCAGAGTTTCTTGCAAAATCTTATGTGAGGAACTCTTAACGTTTGCTGTAGAGTAATTAAAACCTTTGTTCACGTATTTGTTCTTGTATGATCAGCCAGTATTATTACATTTCTAACTTTATTTCTTTTAATAAAAAAACAATTGTCAGTTAAAAGCAAGGTCTCCAGTAATGGCCGGGGGCGTGATCAACACGAACAATTAAAGGCCAGTTCCAAAAAAGGGACAGTGGAAAAAACAAGGATGGATAATGTGCATGCCAGTTAAGCAAAAATAGTAGTTAAATGAATATAACTCCAGTTCTATGAGTTCATGTGTAGCGCTTTAGCTGTCACAGAGAGGGGAAGGGTACAGAGGCCACACAATATTGTAAATACGAGGATAACAGAGCATATTTTTATAATTATAAGGATGGCAGTGATACTACATGAGAATGGGCAACCGGTGTAACTTGGTTAAGCTAGTGAGCGAACATGCTATATAAGTGGCGCACTGCCAAAACTTTGCAGGTGGAGCTCAAGCACTAAAATGATTTATCCTCACATCGGAGTAAGTGGATTACCGGTTATGCAACAACAAAAAATTAATAGAGTGAGCAGAAAATGAGGTATTCATACTAAAATATGAGGAAATATTCTTATCAAATTGAGACAATTAGAAATAAAAGCCTTTCTTAATATAAGCCTGCTTCTAATAAAGGCCCGGTACCTGCTGCAGTTAGAGTAAATAAAGGTCCCAGATACTATATGCAAGAAAGGATAAAAGATGACGACAGAATAATCACTTTATTTGCCTTTTTCTAATAATTAAAGACTATCTTGCAACAGCACCTACAGGATATCTAATAACTAGTAAGGAGGAGGTTACACAGCAGAACTGTTGTCACAGTTGTCTTATTTTCTCCTGCCAAGCTAACGGCTCCGGTGTTGCACCCCCGTGTCTTATTTTTCCATGCCAGTGTCCAATTTCTCTCTGACTTTATCTCCTGTGTGTGTCTGGAACAGAGCTGAGCCAAATTTTCCATTCCCAGCTCTGTCACGCATCAGTAACCAGGATCAGTACATTTCTAGCAAACCCTGTCACAGTACAAGGATCTCGCACAGGTCTGGAAGTCTAGAAGTGTCTGGGAAACCGTTTGATCCCTTTTATTTATGGGGAAAAAAGATCAAGAGATTGAAGGTTTTGAAATTCACCTCCTGTCATTTCACCTGTTGATAATCCTCAGCTTTAAAAGTTTCGGTCTTAGTTGTGCTGAAGTCTTAAGAAGAATATGAAGGTCTGAGATAAAGAGTTTGAGATAAAACATGTATAGGAGCTAGAAGCCTGTGAGATGGAGGCAGCTTTAAAACCTGTCTTGAAAATTGCTATAATGCCTTCTCTCCTTCCGTGGTAATTTTCTTCTTTTCAGCCGGGGAGGCCTTCACAAAGAGAGGGGCTGCCTAATAACAAGCTAATTTACTCCAGCGCCTCCTCTTCCAGCAGCTATTTTAAGCCAACACCAGACATTACTGCAGTGACTGTCATTCCAAAGACACCTCCAAAAATATTTAGCTGCTCACAACCCAAAGGCCAGAGAGAGAGTGAGAGAGAGACACAGCGAGTACAGTATTTCCTAACCCGAACCTGTAGCCGGGGCATATCGGCTTTGCTGTGCTGTGGTGTGGTGTTACTATAATGCTCGCTTATTGAGGTCTGAGAATTTGGCGTTGTTGTGGCTAGCGCGTAATCCATCTGGAGTCTCAGTAGATGCCACGGCATTGCCAGCATATTGAGACACCATGGCAAGCGGTGGAGCTGCCAGCACAGATGGCACCGAGTAGCGGATCAAGCCTGTATTAGTGAAAATGTGAAACGTTGGTATTTTCACCCTCCAGTCACACATGTATCTGTAACTGAAACTGGTTATTTTTAAAGAGTGTGGTTAATTGGTTGCAACTGAACTTAATGCTGGTGTTCGACTGATTTGTTCAGGTTCTATTTGCACATCTGGAAGTACAAATTACTGTATACAAGAAAATGCACGTGATAGTTTTTCCTCTGTAGCTGTTACTGGTGTTTAGTTTATTTTTATTCAATATATTTGCATTTATTAATTTTACAGACATCTTATATAAAAAAAATCATAGGCTGTGTCCAAAATCACTTCTTATTTGCTATTTATTGCATGATATTTACTCACCACAATTTTATTTAAGTGTCTGAATGCTTAGTGTGTAAATATATCCACTATAATTTACGATTAAAATGTCCACAACGGAATGGGAAAAGAACATTTTTTCTGGTAACAATCACACAATGCAATGCTCTACATTTTAAAGACGTAAAAACTACCATCAGGCTACTCTACAGCGGATGGTGATGACACAAAATGATGATAAACTATGTAGTGTTTATTAAATAGAGTGATAGTGATTTCGGACACAGCTTAGTATTGTATATACAGTACATGCGAGCATTAAGGGGTAATAGATAAATAGGTGTAATACCATATAGTTATAAAACCCCTGCATAGCCACCCACACAGGTGTTTTCAATCACGTTGCCTGATTAGACCTCTTCTCAGGTCTGTGTAGGCGAGTACAGACTGTGCTCCATTCTCTAGTGTGTTATCATTCTTGTGCGCCTCAGTAATCACATTAACAATGGCTGCGTGATGGCTCAGTCACCGGGTGTACTTACCAGAACTTTTTTGATAGAGGCCATCGTTAATGTTATCAGTTCCACCTCTGCGTGTCAAGATGTATGCAAGTGAAATCAGTTATTTCATTAAGTTTGGTGATCTCATTGTGGCTCCGTCCAAAATGGGGCAGTGGTGGAGAAATAAACGTGTATCAGGATGGTTGCCGGTTCGAAGGAGAAACAAGGAGAAATCTACATGGGGAAGTTGTTGCTCTTGCCCCTTATTTTCACCACTGAGGTCTCGAGGAAGCACCTCAACCTGCAAGTGCTCCGGCTGAGCTTTTTCCAGCAGATCAGACTGTGGTTTTACTGGACAGTTTTAGGTGTGAATCTGTACTGCCATATGTGAGTGTGAACAGACCCACCCTGAAAAAGACTTGTAATACTATAAAAAAAAGACTTAAAGTGCCTCCTACACAGCTGTTTTCACTTGTTACCTGTTAGACCTCTTCTGAGGGCTGTGCGGGCAGGTACAGAAGTCTAACAGGAAGAACTGAGAGAGTCTATTAATACTAGTACATAGGTGTCAATGTCATCAGCAGTCTGATTCAGACTAGTAGGTTGCTCGTTCAAGTCCCAAACTACTGAGAACGTCTTAGCCTTAACATATAATGTGTCTTATATCAAACCACAGTTATTTAGAAACTCCCTGTATGATTGGTTGGCATGCATTACATTACATTTAGTGCCAGTATGTCCCATTACAGTGCTCTGGCGGCAAGTGTCAAAGTGTTTTATTTACACTAGCTCACCGAACAAGCATCATCAGATTTTTACTGTATAGAAATCTGTTTAAAAAATGTCCCGGCAGAGCCTTTAATCAGTTGGATAATGCGTAATTTAAGACCCAGAAACATTGCATTATTCATTGTGTTGTGTTGTTACAGTTATGAGAAGTACTTCCTGATGTGTTCCCTCACACACAACGGCAAGAACTTGTTTAAACCGATCCAGTCCAAGAGAGTGGGCACATACAAAAGCTTCTTCTACCACATCAAATGGGACGAACTGTAAGTGATTACCTCTCTCCGCTCCGTTCCTCTCCCCACTCTACCACAGTTATATGCCATTTTCAAAATTTCAACAACTTTGTATTTACATTGTGCCTCCATGTCGCTGACACTGACCTCATCGTTTTCCAGCATCAACTTCCCCATAGCGGTCGCTGTGCTCCCACTGGAGTCCACACTGAGCCTGACCCTTTTCGGGGTGCTGAACCAAAATGCCAGCGGCTCACCCGACTCTAACAAACAGAGAAAAGCTCCAGAGGTGCTGGGCAAAGTGTCTATGCCGCTCTTTGACTTCAGACGGTAAGAGAGGAACAGCTGATGGAGGCTATACTCAGTGTCAGTAGTGTGAATGTCTCACTTATAAATGAATATTTGAAAGTGTAGAGTCAGGGAATTTGCACATTTTTATGTTAAAGTAAAGTCTTTGTGAAATCAGGTAATATAAGACATCTTTAAAGCTTTATTTTATGGAGGTTTTCAACAGTTTTTCCTCTATTTTAAACAAAGAAACCGTTACTCTTTAACTTTAAATGAGCTGAAAAACAAAATAAACTAATCAGGATTTAACAGTACTTGTAGTTTTAAGAACATACAGCTGTGGAAAGATCATGATAGTTTACGCCCTTGCCACAATATAAGGAAGTCTGTTTTCCTTAGGCTTGTTGCTTTGGTTTTTTTGTTATTGTTTATCGCTGATTGTGTTTCACAGGGTTCTTGCCAGGGGCAGCAGGCTGCTGTGCCTGTGGATGTCTAACCAGGGAGTCACTAGTGCTGCCGGCTCCACGGCCAGCCGCAAGAGGATTCCCACAGAGAGAGTCATACTGCAGGTTGGTGGTGGTGTCAGTAGCACCTGTAGTCAAAGCATTAGCAGTCATAGTGGTTTTAGTACTGCTAGTAGTCATGCTGCGTTAATAGTAGTAATTGTGCTAGTATTCATTGTCGGAGTAGAATTGATAGATGTTATAGTAATAAAAGGGATCTTAGTAGTAGAAATAGACAGTTTTGGGACAGTAATACATGTATATGCAATAATAGCAGTCATGGCATGAAAGTACTAATGATCAGAGAAATGAAAGTAGTAGCAGGCACAGTTGTCCAAGAACTACAACTAATAGTAATTACTGCATTAGTGGTAGTAGAAGTGGTAGTCCTGGTAACTTCAGTAGCAATAACACTGTGTTTTATAATACCAGTTCTTCTTAAACATGTCTAATAGTGAGGCTTGATTTCTTAAAACTAGAAAAGGAGATTTGAGAGAGTATTTGTGAAGAAAACACATTTCCTCTTGAATTGGAGTTAACTACATGTGTGTTACCATTAGGTCGACTTCCCCAACTCACCAGTCGAAGTTTTATACGTGGGACCCAAAGAAGCTCCCAGCCCAGAGCCCAACACGCTGGAGGAGCTGGACCCAGACCTCCGACGCAAACTGGAGAAAATCTGCAGCCGTGCTTCCAATTTCGGGTACAAGAATCACTCCTATGTTTCCAAAAGTAACATGAGAGGGGGTGGGGGGGTTGTGATGCAAAATTTGGATCTGAAATTAGACATAATAAAAGATTTAAAGGTGCAGTGTGTAGGATTTACTGGCCTCTGGCAGTGAGGTAGCAGATTGCAACAAAGTTCTTCCAAGCATGTAGGAGAACCTGTAGTGGCTGCATTCACTATGTGGATATAAAGGGCTCATTCTTCGGTAACAAAAACACAATGTTCTTAGTTTTAAATGGGGGAAAGGTTTTTTACCGCTGTTACACAGTGTCCGATTACATCACTTGCCTACCGCTGCGACTGTCGTTCTGCTTTTTTGTTTCTTTTTATAGAAATGAAACCCATTCAGTTCATTTTCATGTATCAGCACGTTGTTCATTATAAGGCAAGGCCAGGCAGATTTATTTATATAGCGCATTTCATACACAGGGCCAACTCAGTGTGCTTTACAAAAAAACAAAATATTAAAAAGGAAAAATTGGAAACATTAAAACATACAAATTTAAAACAAGAAACGTATCTGTTAGCGAGCAGCTGCTCTCGTGTCCCCCCCACAGCTTAGGCCTCGCAGGGGGTCAACTCAGGCCTGGCGGGCTGCCGCGCTTACAATACACCGGTGGAAACCCTGCATTAAATTCTACACGCTACACTTTTAATGTGTCAGCCGGCTGTTCATTTCACTTCATAGTTTGTAAGGGAAATTTGGTACTATTTCAAATAAAAGGGCTGACATCGTTTAATGCCACCAGAGAGGTGATCTTCATGTTGTTCCGCTTGATGTGTAAAACAGACGGTCTGAGTAGAAATGTGCTTCTGGTACAAGCATGACAAGCCAGAAAAACCCCAACTGCTGCATAGTGTAATAACTTCTCAGACTGATCATGTGCCCATGTGGAAATTTGAACAGTTTAAAGTCGTTGTTCACTCGAAACCTCAAATATAAATCTTACTCTGTCAGACTAGAACCAACATTTGTATTGCTTTATATCTGTAATATCTTTAACCTCGTCAAAATTCAGCATCTGTGGTATCAAAACCACACTTTTTGAAAGATGTGAGGACTTTATTTGTCGACTATATACCTTTTTTATATAGATTGAACGTTACGTGAATATATGAATATACATTTTAATCTGCAGATTGGCTTTTACTAGACTTACTGTACTTATTGTTATCAGAGTCTCAAAAACATGCACGGAAACACTATTTCCAGTTAAATTTACCCATTTTTGCAGACAGTATTTTGGCTCAAGACCTCAGACCACCCAAAATCTGTTGGATTTTCTAGCTTTAAGAAGAGATTTTAAATGAAGCCACTGACTTTGCCAGCCGCAGTTCCCCATAAATGCCTGTATGTTGTCTGCTCCAGTGTGTCTGTTCTCCTCCAGCTGCTCCAGGCCCAGCTAAATGCTCTCTTATGCCTGCTGCCAGCCAAAGCTCCTCCACTCTGCCAACATCCATGAGACTCAACCGGCACTTTAGCACAGAGCGCTCTCTTACTGGCCTCTCACCGCCTGCTTTCTATCCTGCTCATTCATTTCTCCAGCCTCTGTGGGCATAAGACTTGTGGAGCTGCAGTTTCACTAATCCGTTGTGTGTTGTTTTGTTTTTTTTATGTGTAGTGCTTCATCAATCCCTGAAGGGAAACTTGTTATTTTTAAGGTCAGAGGTCAGGGTCAGCCACAGACCAGCATCCCGTGTTTTAGTGAAGATTCAGTGTCTCACTTTACAGGAGTAAAAGTTCGCTGACAGAATCATTTAACACAAAAGATTTTTTTGGGTTGAACACAGCTTTAAAAAAGAAAAGAGAAGTGAAAGCAACATGCCACAGACATAGCGAGAGTCTCCCAGTACCAGAGGACGTGCACCAGCTAGGGAATTTTAGACTGGGTAAATAAAAGATATTTGATTTCCTGGTTGTAGGTTGTCGAGTTACAAGTCTCACATGACTCTCAGAGGCCAAATTCTTTATATGATTGTAATCTTCTGCTTTTGTTAGTCAAGGGAAGGTCAGTTAAACCATGTCAGCTCTTTTTCTTTTTTTTGTTTCAATCAGTTTGTTTCACCCTCACAATCTTTTACACAGACTTTCTTGATCAAATGGAAATTAAGAGTAGTTGTTGAGCAAGGGTAGAGAATTTCCCGTTTGCTTATTCTGTCCATATTTTCTCATATATTATAAGAAACCTTACAACCACATTGCTGTTACACTTTGGTTACATTTTTATTTGCCGTCTTGATTTTGTGTGCTTCTATTAATCTTCTATTAATCATCTTTGCCTGGAGTCTGTTTGTTCTTTCTTTTCTTCCACTTTCATATGCTAGGTGGGGTTTGTTTAACACTGACAAAAGAAAAAAAAATCAAATTTAATCAGATGTGATGCTTAAATCTTCTTTAAAAATCCAACTGATATTTTCATTTAAGTAATAAAGTTTATTTATTAGGTTTTTCTACACATCTTCTCACCCACTCACCCTCTATCTTCTCCCTCTCTCCAGGCTGAAGCGGGCAGATCACCAGCTCTTATGGGACCATCGGCTCCACTGTCGGAGGGACCACCCCAGCAGCCTCCCCAAGGTGTTGGCCAGTGCGCCCAGCTGGGACTGGGCCAGCATGGCTCACATCCATTCCCTGCTGCACCACTGGCCACTGCTGCCTCCCGTCACTGCGCTGGAGCTGCTCGACTCAAAGTATGCGCTCTGTTAATTTTCGGTCTTGTGCATACGTTCAGTTTATGGCACCACAGATCCTATAAAATTAAAAAGTGTATTTTACAGTGCAACAAAAACAGCGATAAAGACAGAACTCCTACATTGTACATTTGTTATTCTTTCTGTCGTTGCATCTGCTTTTCAGTTCAGGGTTTTAAATGCCGTCTGTCCTGTTTTCTTAATTATTAACTTTGTTGTAATCCACTTATTGATTTTGTGTGTGTGTGTGTCTAGGTTTGCAGATACAGAGGTGAGAAGTGTGGCTGTTAGTTGGATCGCGAAGAGCAGTGATGATGAGCTGGCTGACTACCTGCCACAGTTAGTTCAGGTACAGCTACACATGCACACACAAATACACAATATATATGCTCACACTTACACTTCTATCACGTGTTTGTTCACCAGGTCGCTACTCCTCTTATACACTCTTTCACAACTCCTCCATCTTTAATTCTAACTCACTTTCCTCTTTCATCTCCT
Organism: Scomber scombrus; assembly: GCF_963691925.1. Taxonomy (NCBI): domain Eukaryota; kingdom Metazoa; phylum Chordata; class Actinopteri; order Scombriformes; family Scombridae; genus Scomber; species Scomber scombrus. The sequence continues at coordinate 6,927,963 of NC_084975.1, read as the reverse complement.
CCCTCCCAGGCTTTAAAGTTTGAGTGTCACCTGAAGAACGCCCTCGTCATGTTCCTGCTGTCCAGAGCACAAAGCAACATTATCATCGCGCACTACCTCTACTGGTGAGCTCACAGCAGCACTGAATAATCAACCAGCTGTCAAAGAGATGTTTCCAAGAAAACATCTGAAATTAAATGTTGCAAATGATGATTCTGATAGCTGCTGAAGTGAATAAACAGACACAAGAAATGTCTTCGATGAGCATGTGATGTGATGTCAGTGTTTCTTAAGCCAGAAAATGTGAAGTATTTTTGTCTCTACGAAAACAATTATTTCTTATTTGTCTAATTCAACAGATGCTGTTTATTGAAATATGTACAAGAGATAAGACTTCTATTCATGAGACAGTCTGTTTCCCATTAAGAGGGTTCTTTATGAAAACTTGCAGATGCCTTGTAATTAATCTATTGCAGCTCTGTAAAAAATAGAATAATAGTAGGTTAGCTCTTGAGTCCAACTCCCTGCACTGCACCTAGTGTTGATACTGAATTGGACATCAGCACTTCCACTTTAAAAAAAAACTATTTTACATAATGTTCCCCATTTCGTTGCTGATCACTTAAAAAACAGGCTTACGGGAAAGTTAGTGTCTGTGATTTAAACATCCACTGAATGTCAGCTGTAGGTGATGATGATGATGATGACGATGTTGATGTCTGCAGGCTGCTGAAGGACGCCGTGCAGGATCCTGGTTGGGGACGACGATACGAGCGGGTGCTGGGTGCCCTTCAGTGTCTTTGTGGAAGCAAGCTGAGAGTGGAGCTGGAGAAACAGACTAACCTGGTCACGCTGCTCGGAACCGTGGCCGAGAGGGTCAAACAGGCCGGAGGGTCCGGCCGACAGGTCAGTGTGTGTGTGTGTCTGTGTGTACTTGTCATTGGTATTGCTGTGTGTGTTATATTATATGCGTGTGTGTGGGCTTTTTTTGTACTTTTTTAAATGATTTTGGTGTGTTCAGGTGGCACTGCAGGAGGGCCTTGAAAACGTTCAGAACTTTTTCCAGAGGAACAGCTGCCGACTGCCCCTCAGCCCCAGTCTGGTGGCCAAGGAGCTAAACCTCAAGGTGACACACACACACAAACCCTCAATAAGGAGAATTTCTCGGTTTTGCATGTACCGAAATAGCAATAGAATATATCATCCTTCTTTTTTAGGATCATAATGCTCAGCGTCAGCTATTCTTTGTGTTGTATTTGGGTCACTGCATCTGTGACATCACACTGGATATACCTGATCTACAGAGGATAAGCAGTTTTAAATTCGTAGCAGTCGCATATAAGAAGAAAACCTCAACCCAAGTATTTGTTAGCAAACAGCCACATAATTCTTAGTTGAATCTCCGTGTTTTAAACCGCTGAGGAAATTAGCTCATTAAAGCCACAGTCTCACCGAAATATAAAACACATGCATGCATATATTCTGAAGTATCTCATGCAGATATTCACTGTGAATAATGAGACACTTTGAATGTCACATTCCAAGCGTCTGCATGTATTCTCCTGAGTAAAAGAGGAGGAGTTGTACTTAAAATAGCTTCTAATCATACTTTCCTCTGGTGAATCCACCTGGCTACCTCTGTGTTTCAGCAGCCTGCCTCCTCAGTTACATTTATGGATACGAGCCAGAAATAATTTAACATTTGTTGAAATCACAAGAGAGTAATCTGATTGCCTGTGCTTGACAGTAAGCTGAAAAATTACTTTTCGTTATTCTGCTAGAGTCATTTGACAGTGATGTTTTTGGAGAAGTATAATGATTACATAGAGCATATGGTTTCTGGATCGCTTTTAAAGCATCTCAAAATAAATTAGAGGTGTAAAGAAAGCAAATCCTGACTCCTCTTGTAGATCATGTTTTAAAGCTGCATCTTAAAGGCAACATAAGCATGATGTAATGTATAAAATATACTTATACTGTATATGTGTATGTGTTTGTGTGTGTAGACGTGCTCCTTCTTCAACTCCAACGCAGTTCCTCTCAAGCTGGCCCTGGTCAACGCCGACCCGCTGGGAGAAGAGATCAATGTTATGTTCAAGGTACAGTACAGTACAGTACAGAACTCCCACCCCCACACAAATGCACGGAATGAACCTTATGAAAAGACATCAGTATTGTTTCAAACAATACCCGAGTACAGGTTATTGTGTGTCTGTCACACACGCACCATTAGTTTACAGTGGGGAGCTGTCATCAGGTACATTTTCTAACTTGTTTACATGCTGCCTGGCCGACCACTGCGCCCCCTGGTGGCCAGAGAGGAACCAACGTGATAATAACAAAAGTGCAGCAATGGTGGCTTAATTAGTCTTTATGTATGTTAGGTGGGAGAAGATCTGAGGCAGGACATGCTGGCTCTGCAGATGATCCGCATCATGGACCGCATCTGGCTGCAGGAGGGGCTGGACCTACGCATCGTTAACTTCAAATGCATCTCCACGGGCAAGGACAAAGGTAACAGAATAAAATGTACAGTCAAGACAACCATCAATCAACTTGTACTCACCAAAGCACAGACATGCTGTATAAGAGGTCAGAAGTAAACAGAACTGTTCAGAGAGGAAATAATCTTTCTGTTTATTCGTCTGAAATTAAAAGCAGCGACAATGGATGAACCATTTAATGAAGTGTGACATTACAAGAAGGAAGTACAGTACATAAGCATTTACTGAAGTGTGACATTACAAGAAGGAAGTACATTTACTGGTCAAATGGCACAGACAGAACAACATGTTGAAATGGTAATGAGCCACCCACAAAAAAAAACAAAAAACAAATATTTGGACTATAGTTCATACGTATGAGTAATGGCTTAGTCATTCTACTATAAAGTTATACTAGTTGGACATAATCACACATGGCAATACAATACCATTCTAAAAGGTGATGTACACAACTGTCTTTTGTATGTTTGCAGTGTGTTTAGTAAAGCTGTGATGTGTTTTTCAGGCATGGTGGAGCTTGTGCCATCCTCCGACACCCTGAGAAAGATCCAGGTGGAGTACGGTGTCACCGGATCCTTTAAGGACAAACCCCTGGCCGAGTGGCTCCGCAAGTACAACCCTGCTGAGGACGAGTATGAGAAGGTACATAAATACAAAGCAGACTGTGTAACTATCCCTTCAATCCCACCACATATGCCAATAGGAAAATATATCACTTTTCCCCATTATTGTACTTACTGCACTGCTACCTATGATATATGTTACTTCTCTGGTACAAAGTATTTACATCACATATATTATGAATCTCAGTTACACCACTAAGCTACTATTAACTATCCTATAATGCAATGGGATGTAAAAATTGGGGGGGGGCGGATGACTCGGATATCAAAACCGTAAATTTCTGTTGACAGTATGATGTGGCGGTGTAGGAGTTAAAGACGCACCGTTTATGTGCTCCTGAAGTTTATAGCAGTTGTAGAACTGTTTGACCTTTGACTCCTATAAATGTGTAACTTTACTCCCGACTCAGAAACGCTGATCCTAGAAAATCTACCGCACAACATTTAACCTTTAAACTAAGCAGGAAGCTGAAATATGTGTGTTACTAGCAAAATGCTTAAATGGAGCTTTGCTGTGTTTGAGACTATAGTTGTTTAAGGAATGTCTGGAGATATATGGAAAATATTTTTTAATATTATTCTTGGGTCTGCTTGAAACATCTGGAAAAATTGTGAATTCCTCTCGTGCCTCTGGTCAGAAACTTCACCTACTTCTCAGGCATTTTAATCTGTCGCCCTCCCCAACAAGACCAACCAACATTACACAGCAGCCTGTGCTTCACATTAAATATTCACACTCATTTCTGTCTTTCTGTGTCCTGCTCTTTCACTTCCCTTCCTCTTTCCAGGCATCAGAGAACTTCATCTACTCATGTGCCGGATGCTGTGTGGCAACTTACGTTCTGGGCATCTGCGATAGGCACAATGATAACATTATGCTGCGCTCTACTGGTCACATGTTTCATATCGACTTCGGCAAGTTCCTGGGCCACGCCCAGATGTTTGGCAGCTTCAAAAGGTGAATATCAAACATGTTGACGCATGTTTCAGTGTACGCATGAATACCAATCACAATCTGCTTTCGTGTACTATCAGAGTTTAAAGGTTTATCCATAAGGGTGCAACAGGATGTTTATTGTTGTTATATTGCCAGGAAATAACCAGAGTGTAGGTGAAAGGTCTCATATCAGCTGATTTCAGTGGAGAATGCTAACATGCAATCATTAAAAGGGATAAATGAAGTCGTTGACAGATTGGGACAAAGGTTGCTTTACCAGTGATGAGAGCATTGATAGCAGTTGTTCCAACTGTAACACGAATGACTCAGTGAGGACACAAGTGGCTTTGATGTCATCAGTAGTAAAGTTGATCTGCAGGCCAGTCGCCAAAAAACTAAGCGACCTACAATTCTTTTTGTGGGTCACTGAGTTTCAGATGTAGGAGCTACACAGCAAGATTAATGTGTATTTTCAGGCATGACCTGGTTCATAACTCACACATCCACACGCTTTCCCTGCTGGGATCTCTCCAGGTGGGCTGGCCTACAACCACACTCGTCTATTTTTGAGCATCTCCGCTGAAGTAATTAAGGGCTTTGTAGTAATTTATTTAAGGGCGCCCATGTTTTGTGCATTCACGTTCCCATTCCAGAAATTTCCCAGGGATTTAAAGCGGAGACAAAACTATTTTTCCTCCAAACTTATTTGCTAACCCCTTTTTAGAAGCTGAATTTGAATCTTGTCTCCCATCAGGGACCGAGCTCCGTTTGTTTTGACCTCTGACATGGCGTACGTCATCAACGGAGGCGAGCGTCCCACCAGTCGCTTCCAGCTGTTTGTAGACTTGTGTAGCCAGGCCTACAACCTGATCCGCAAGCACTCCGGACTCTTCCTCAACCTGCTGTCACTGGTGAGGCACGACACACACATACACACACAAGCAATATACACTAATCTGCATGAATACGTGAACTCTCAGCTACATATTTACATACAGTCACATGCAGAAGGTGTTTGTTTTAATGTTGTACAGTTTTGCAGACGGTAGGACTGGCTATAAAGTATTTATTCTATATTCTTGCTTCTTTATTCTACTGATTTGGCATTTTTCTACCTTCAGCTTCTTTTTCCTCAGTAGGTTTGACCTCCTTTTGTTTTCTTTCGAACCTGCGTGAGCCAGAATAAAAAGATTTCCAAACCATTGAATTGTTTTGCTTTCCTAATGAATCAACATCTTTCACTGTTGTCCTGGAAATGTCTGTCATGTTGTCTCTCAAAAGAATTGCTGCTGAAGTGGCAAGGGTGTTTGTGTCACCTTTTAAACACAAAGGCAATTCAGAGGGCTTTCCATGAGGCATAATAATGCATCAAAACAACATTTAAAAGACAATAATCCACAATGTAATGAATTAAAACAAGTGTAGCTCATTATTACTTCCCTTATTATTATGTAAAATGATTGATACCCCTAATTTGAATGGAATACTATTATTTAGTAGTATTAGTCAACTTTATTCAATATTCTTGAATATGGATCAACAAGTATTTTGAGTATTAAATTCTGGTGCTATAGATAGATGGATAGATAGCCTTTATTGTCCCATGGGGAAATTCATTTTCACAATCTGTCAACATCATGCCCAAACACCACCAAACATTTAACAATATACATACACACACACACACACTGTACAAACACCACCAAACATTGAGAAACATATGAATACACACACACACACTGTACAAACACCACTAAACATTGAGCAACATATAAATACACACACATACACACAACTGACACATATATCACACTCAGGAGGGCTGGGTCCATATGGGGTTATTGGGGGAGGTTACTGAGTGCCGAGATGGTATATGGTATATGCTATATGTAGTATATATATACAATGTAGATATAGTTATTAAAGTAGGTAATAACTTTCCATAAACATGGGTCATATATTAAGGTATATCCTCTGAGCTAGCTTGGAAATTAATACCTTAAAAGATATATTTCCATTTATGAGTTAATCTCTTATCATGGGTTGTGTGTTTATCTGTGTGTGTGTGTGTGTGTGTGTGTGTGTGTGTGTGTCCTAGATGACGTCGTCAGGCCTCCCAGAGTTGACCAGCTCTCAGGATCTAAAGTATGTGTTTGATGCTCTGCAGCCTCACAACACAGATGCTGAGGCCACGATCTTCTTCACCAGGTAAAAACACCACCTGATCCTCAAACATATGTCTTAGCTTGTGTCTTAACAGGCTGGGTGAAATGTAAAATGTTTTTCCCTAAAACTTTTGCTAAACCTCAAAACTGGGAACATCAGGAGAAAGACAGAAATTGTCTACCCATGTGTGCAGCTGCTATTTTGGCCAGATCTGTTATTTCGAGTTGTTCTAGGAGTTCAACTCACAATCCACCAGGTGGCGACATAAGACAGGAAAATCTAACAATAGATACAGTCTCACATTACAGCAACAAAGCCTCCTGACACACTAGAAGCAAGAAGTATCAGGTTTTGCTTTGTTTTCGTAAGACCAGTCAGGCCGGATTGGATCTAAGCTTGCTGACGGAAAACCACACATTTACATTTGTGCTTTTGCATAGTCATGTTAAAAGCCTTGTCTCACCTTCACCTTTCACTTATTTCCTCCTCATTTTCTCCCTTTTCCGCCTCTCTTTCCCCCCCATCTGCTCCAGGCTAATAGAGTCCAGTCTGGGCAGCGTGGCCACCAAATTCAACTTCTTCATCCACAACCTGGCTCAGCTACGGTTCTCTGGTCTTCCGGCAAATGACGAGCCAATCCTGTCCTTCTCCCCCAAGACATACACCTTAAAACAGGAGGGCCGCATCATCCATGCTTCCATCTTCTCCTTTCAGAAGAGATACAACCCTGACAAGCACTATGTGAGTCCCCCTAAAGCTGTGTCACTTCATCTTTTCATGTTTCATCTCATATCTGGAGTTAAACCAGAAAGCACTGACATCTGATTGACGTGGCTGTCTCTTTGTCTCCCTATCTATCCTCTCTGTGCAGACGTATGTGGTGAGGATCATGAGGGAAGGTCAGAATGAGCCTCAGTTTGTCTTTCGCACCTTTGATGAGTTTCAGGAGCTCCACAACAAACTCACCATCCTCTTCCCCCTCTGGAAGCTGCCAAGGTACACCACCTGACTTCCTCTACGACCCTCTGTCTCTATTACCTCAAAATTGTAACAGATTTCAGAATCTTAATTGAAAGCTGAGATACAGTATATGTCATTATTGTCACACCAGGGCTGACCACAGAGGAATAAAAAACATATTTGGCATGTTTTGGACATAAATAATCTCTCTGGTGTAATACCACCTTACCTAGCTCACTATCACCCACTTAAATTTCCCTCTATAAACTTATAAGCTTTCTATGTTTCTATGCCTCAGCTCAGTAGCATAGAGGGAGGAGAGTTATATCATATTCTGTAGTATAATGAGTATGTCTTGGTTTTCTCTGCATATCTTTAGTTTCCCAAACAAAATGGTGCTTGGTCGCACCAACGTCAGAGAAGTGGCAGCAAAGAGGAAGATGGAGCTCAACAATTACGTCCACAACCTGTTGAGGAGCTCCACAGAGGTCACGCAGGTAGATACACACACACACACACACACACACACACACAGTATACAGTATACAGTATACAGTAAACAAAGCTGGACAATATTAGTAATCTCATGTTCTCTTCTTCTAGTGTGACTTGGTCTATACCTTCTTTCATCCGATTGCACGGGATGACAAGACCGAAGGCTTAGAGGCCACGCCCAAAGAACCAGGTGAACTCTCACTGCACTTTTCATTCCCATTCTTCACCTATCTGTCATGCGCACGATGATGACATTGTACGTGATTTTCATCTGTTGACACACCTTGTTATCGTTTTCCTTCTTATGTAATAAATCCTTCAAATTGAAACCAACTACAATCTTTTGCAATTACTGAATAACAAAGATGACTGTATATTTACAGCCCATCTAAAATGTTACCACTTTCCTTTCCTTGGATTATTACCACTAGTTGTTGCAAAATTAGAATTAAAACTGAAATAATGATTAAAACATGGAAAGTAAAACAAAATCAGTCAAAAGCATTCATCACTGAGAAATGAAAGTTGCCTATTTTTCCCATTGTCTCTGTACAAAGTTCCTGCCTCATCTATTAAGCAATGAACGTAGCAAATAAGTCATAAGAATCTGAATATAACGTCACCTTTTATCATGAAAGTTGTGGTTCTGGGTTGTGACCATGTTGTAGAAATGATGAATTGTTCTTATGAAATACTTGAAATATGATGTGTGTTGCATGTGACTGTTTCAGAGCCTCCACTGAGTCCCACCTCTGGTCGGGTGGAAGGAGAGGTGAAACTCTCAATCTCCTACAGGAACAGCAATCTCTTCATCATGGTGATGCACATCAGAGACCTGGTAAATTATAAATATTTATAATTTAATAAACAACCTAAGCTGCTGGTTTGACAGATTATTATTCTGTTTACTAATCTATTGTCATACTTCTTATTTATCTGTCTGCTCCACATCAGGTTTCTGAAGACGGAACAGATCCCAACCCATACGTGAAAACCTACCTGCTTCCAGATCCACACAAGTCTTCCAAACGCAAGACAAAGATCTCAAGGAAAACCAGGAACCCTACTTTCAATGAGATGGTTAGGAAATGCAAAATAATGATTACCTACTTTACATTTCTGGACTCAAGAATCAAGGTTTTGCTCACTTTTCCCCTCCTCTCCCTCCACAGCTGGTGTACAGCGGCAACAGCAAGGAATCCCTGGGCCTGCGCGAGCTGCAACTGAGCGTGCTCAGCGCCGAGTCGCTGCGTGAGAACTACTTCCTGGGCGGCATCACGCTCAGACTCAAAGACTTTGACCTCAGCAAGGAGACGGTCAAGTGGTACAAACTTACGGCCGTCCCCTACTTCTAAACTCCCACCTGCCTTTCCCAAAACGGGGGACAGACCCCGCCTCTCCAAACAAAAGCTGCATTCACATCACATGGGGAAGGCAGTAGATGCGACCTTACTTGAAAATACTGGTCACCTCAGCTTTCAGTTCATGAAATACTACTTCAGAACTTGGGGGGGGTCTGGAAATTGACCCTATTCTTTTCTAACATCAACAAACAGGATGATTTGGAAGCAATAATGAGTGATTTTTTTTTTCATTTAAAATCAGGCAAACCAAATGGAACATTTCCTTCACACAAATCACGTTATGATTAGTATTAATTTTAGACAGGACACAGCTATTCTTGTTGATGAAACTATGTATTACTAAGTGTATATGTACTGATTCTCCAGAAAACTCCCCATCATGGCATCCTCACAGATTCAAACTAGGTTAAAAACTCTCCAGTCGTTGCTTTTAACCATCATCATGTTGCTCCAACGGTTATTCCCATATGACATGAATGCAGAATAAAAACTCCTCAAAGGACGACCGAACAGGCCGATTCAAACACCCTCAAAGGGAAGCCTGATCTCCACTCCTCACTATTTTTTCTCTTTCCCTTTTCAACTAATCAAGATTGTTTCTGTGACAAACAATCTCCACTTATTTTGTCTCTCTTTTCCTAAACTATAACGAAAAGCTGTAATGTTTTGTACATTTTGATATTAGAGGACCAAAACAGCTTACTTTCAGAAGAGTATATATAGATTGACACATTTATTTTTTAAGGAATAGAAAGGGGGCTCATTTTTACATTTTCCTTGTTTTCTATCTAGACAAATAGGAGGCATCACAGTTTCCTGCTTTACGGCAGACGCTTGTGGGTAGAGTAGTTCAACACACCAGATCCCAGGAAATCAACAGTGACCTTATGATTCCCCGAAATGTGCCAAAAGTACTGAGAGGGACAGCAAATCAAACCACTCTCCCGAGTAGGGAGCTGAACAGGGTGCCTTTGTTTGTGCTCACAATCTCTTTTTAATGCTCAACTTGGCCTTATTGCTAGATATATTTTATTAACAATGTGATGTCCTTATTAAAGAAACATCTATATTCTATAAAAGCTATATCAGTAGTTCTTCCTGCGCAGGTCTGGTGCCAGACCAGCACCATAAGGTGTTTTTGTATCAGTGGACTGCCACTAAATGCACACTACCAGGTCTTTCTCTCATGGTTTTACTTGACTATTTCAACACAGCACCCCTTAAGGGGAATTTGTATCATAAGCTTTGGAACACGCTCTTGTCAGTGCTCATGATGAAGAGATTATAGTTGCCCGATAATGCTGATCAAAAGTTAGTTCAGTTTTTCCTGCAAGTGGTTTAATACCACAATTCAGACTTTTTGAAATAGCATTGTAGGAACTGAGTTACTGCTGGAGTCTGGACATGAGGCTGTTTCAGCTCGGCCAGCAATACCACTCTCACTTCCAGTGCATACCAGTGGTGTAATGAAGCCGTGATGAGCTACTGGGTAAAAAGTTTTTCTATAACTGCCAGTGAAGTCCAACTCCCGACCGGTTTTATGACATGTAAGTGAGAAAACTTTCTGAATGTTGAGGGAATTTCAGGCAAACTGAACACAGATCAGCGCTGAAAAGGCAACTTTAACTTCAAACATCTTCAAAAAAAAAAAAGGGAACAAGATCCTGAGCAAGAGATTAGCTGCTTTCCTCTCCACTAGCTAACTATAAATCTAAAGTTGTTGTTAATGTTTAATAAAGAAATTAAGATGAATTTATCTGAAAAAATGTTTGTTTTTTTAATGATCTACAAGACAATTATGATCTAAGAGCTACACTCACAATATCACTATGAATATTAGTGACTTGATACACTCTTTTAGTGACTGTACAAAGAAAGCAAGCAGAGTTTGTATTAACATGGCCAGTTATTTATTCTTAATTGGTGACCTGTAACCCGAATGGATCAGTTTGTACTGTAATCCCTCTTTCCTAAAGCAAATTAAATGTTTTTGGAACAAATATGAAGTGACGTTGTCTTTGTTTCTATTTTATAAATGTGTTGGATGCAAGCAGACTATGAATTACAGACAAAGAGCACCAGCTGCCTTGCTTTGTGTTTTTTCAACTTTCTCCTTGCCCAGAAAGAGTTGAATTCAACCATCCAGGTGATTTAACTGCAGTCTAATTAGAAGCTCCACTCATGCAACTTTTGTGGGTTGAAGGTTGCTTTAATGGTATTTCTTGGAGATTTCCCATTTCACACTAAGGTCTTCAACCCAGTGATACTGCAGTGAAAACAACTAACATCTCCATCACTCAGTGTAAAGAATGATTAGCATACTGTTTCAGGGCGTATGTTTAAAAGACTAGAAGTTATAATTGCTTCTATCATGGCCTCAGGATACACATTTACATACTCCCTACACCCATCCATAACATTAATAATAATAATGATAAACTTTATACACATTTCATACAAGGGGTGTTGGTTGAAGAGCTTTACAGATGTAAATACAATACAATAAAACAGCAGAAATGAGACCATTTGAAAAGATATTCCTTTATTAGTCCCACAGTGGTGGGGGGGGTGGAAAATGTACTTTTTTCTTTTGGTGTGTGCGCTCCGTGCCGCCCCCGGTAAGATGCCGCCCTGGGCGACTGCTCATATGAAAATCCTCTACTGGAAGGAAAGTCCCAACAATGTGTGCAGACAGTGCAGGAATATGACAGCAGCAGGAAGACTCCTACCATATGAACACATGCTGTGCACTGTGCACATCATGAGCAATTTGGGGATCAGTGTCTTGTCCAAAGACATTTTGACGGGTGGACAAGAGGACTTTAGGATCACCAACACTGCACTACATGCTGAGCTACAGCCCCCATTAAAAGATGCTTTAGAGTTTGGAAATTTCTTATAAGATCAGACCCAGATACAAAAATACCTAAAGTATAATTTCCCTACAGAGCTAAACGCACCTTCCAGCAGTCTTTAGGCAGGGATACTCTTTGGCCCCAGTTTAATATGTTTGGTAGTAATCTCATTAAATGCAGATTTGTCTAGGGATATTAATGAATAAACACAGTATTACTGGGCTTTAAGGATATGTTTGACAAGCCTCTTCATATAGGACCGAGCCTGAAGACCAAATACAGGGCCTCTCCCATGCAATTTCTGATTTTACACCAGCAAAACAATACTGCAATATTGTAAAATGTTGCTGTCCCAAAAATCAAAAACTTGTTCATAATAGTAAACCTGGCCTCTTGGGCTCCCGGGATCATAAGGACTTGCAGTCTGATTTATCTTGGCCAGAGATCAAGTTCTTTCATTTTGCTACAGAGTACTTCCCCATGCAAAGCCGGTTTTAGTTTGCTCAAAATAAGTAGAGTAAAGTCAGTACAGTGTGCAGTGGTTCATTTTATTTGTTTTCTTTTGGTGTTGGTTTGTTACAAAGTTTAAACCAACTTCATAATACTCTGTCTCTTTTCAGTGACATTTAAGTAATAAATGGAGTGATATGAGAAAAAGAACCTACATTTAATTTGTATCAGAAAATCTGTTTGACTTTCTAATTCACTTAGATGCAATTGTGGAAGTATTACAATCTTTTACTCAAGTAAAAGTAGTAATATAGCAATGTAAAAATACTTAATTATAAGTAAAAGTCCAGCATGAAGAATCCTACTTAAGTAAAAGTACATAAGTACAAGCAGCAAAATGTTCTGTCATAACTGATAAAGCCTATCATTATATTACACATTGCAGTGGGTAAGCTTGTCACTGTAGCTGCTGGTGGTGGAGCTAGTTTGATCTTAATATTTATCTAGTGCAGTAGTTCCCAACATAGGGGTCGGGTCCCTCCAAAGGGTCACCAGATAAATGTTAGGAGTCGTGAGACGATTAATGGGAGAGGATAGATGAAAAACAAAGTTAAGTTTTTGGATGGTTATGTGAATGAAACTATGAGAGGGTTAGAGTTTTGGTGGACAAATGTATAGACATCTGAAATATAACAAAGAAGTCACAGGTCAAAGGGGTTGAGAACCACTGGTTTTATCTTTAACAATGTGTGTTGTATTTTAAAAGCTTTATATGCCATCCGTTGAGTCAAATTTTCATCTGAAAAGAAAGTAAACCTGCCAAAGTGCGGTGAGGTAAAAAAGTACAATATTTCCCTCTGAAATTAAGTGGAGTGGAAGTTTAGAAAATGGAAATACTCAAGTAAAGTACAAGTACCTCGAAATTATTGATACAGTACTTGAGTAAACATGCTTAGTTATTTCCCAACAATGCTTAGATGCCACCAAGTAAATCCCTACATGACAAAACAATTGTACATTTGGTTTACAGTATGTATTTTGTTGTTGTGTAATGTGACACTGACAAACCTGTTTACGTCTAGAACATCTTGAATGCGTCGGCAGCGTCAGTACAGCCCCGCCGTACGCCGTTTCGTCACTTCCGACGCAGGCGCAAAAATACTTTTCTCTGTCGCGTGTGCGGCCTCTCTTCCTCTACCGCCATCATGGGTCGCATGCACGCTCCCGGGTAAGCTCCGGATTTATCCTAAAAAGTTAAAATATCCCCGAGATAGGTCGGTTTAAACGGCATGATATTGAATGTGAACATGTTATGGACGGTGGAGGATCAGTTTGACCTCTTTAATTCAGCCCAAAAGTGTTAAAATGAGTTAAATAAATGAAACCTTCACATCGACATCCTCTGAGAGCCTGCTAGCTAGCATTAGCCCCACTAGCTGCTGCTAACCACGATTCTGCTGCTTGACTTCATGATCACAGTGATGCATCAGACACTCACAGCACAGATGCAATATTTAGTTTGTGTTGTTAATGACAGAGTTAAACTCATATTAAGAAAGGACTTGACGGTCATTTTTATAATATATAGCGGTGATGTTAATACGAAGCTAAGTTATCCGGCCCATCACTCGTCAATCCAAAGTGAAGGCTAAAATTTGTCGGAAATTGATTGAGAATAAACTTATTAATTTTAATGTTTCTCCCTTAACTTTCCGGTGTGTCTAATTTGTCGTATCCATTTATTTTCCTTACAGAAAGGGCTTGTCCCAGTCAGCTCTGCCTTACAGGCGCAGTGTTCCCACTGTGAGTATTCAGCCACAACACGTTGCTGCACAGCATTGTCACTTACCGATAATAAATATGAAGTATTGTCTGTATCTGTGTAGCAATCAGTAATTTAAACATATTTTACAGTGGCTGAAACTAACATCCGATGATGTTAAAGAGCAGATCTTCAAGCTGGCCAAAAAGGGCCTGACCCCCTCTCAGATTGGTAAGTTTGTGTGTCCATGTGAAATAAATGTTTGAAGTTATTAAATGTTTGCAGAGTAGGTAACAATACTTTTTAAAGTACTTGCATTGCTCAGAGTGTCAGTGATACAGGCATCTTAAACAGACTTATCAGAGCTGCAGCTAATTATTTCCATTATTGCTTTTAACGTGTGAGACATATTCTCAGCTAATTTATCTGTCCATGTAATAACAATAAATAAATTGTAATGGAAAAAAGACACGTAAAATACCTCAAAATGTTGTCTTTCGTTAACGGACAATAATCTAAAGATATTTAATATTATAGAGAACTAAATGGAGCAGCAAAAGTTCTCATTTGGAAAAAATAGAATTAGATAATTTGAACATTTTCTTAAAGACTCAAACCCAATTATTGATGATCAGAATAGTTTGAGATTAATTTTCTGTTGCTCAATCATTCCAGTTCTCCAATATATCAGATAATAAATTATACAACCAACAATGGACGGACAGTGGAAGTAGTGTAGCATGAGTTGGATACCTGGGGATTGTAAATCCAGCATGCTGGAATTTTTCCTGATGTGTTTGACCATGAATTTAAAAAATGTTTATACTTGTCCTGTGAAGAAGAGTGTTGAATTGAGGGTTATTCAGTTTGTTCGACCTGGATCTTTTAATCTTAGTAATTGTAAGATTGTTGCTAAAACCAGACCCTTGACTCTTTTCACATGTGCACATAGTGCTATTGGTTGAAATCTTGACCATGTTCATCCCCTATACAGATCAGCCATTAATGTGACACCAGTTACTGTATTGTTAACAACATTAAGCAGAATCAGATATAGCAGGGTTTGAACAGAGTAACAGTAATTGAATGTTTTTGAAATGTGACAATTGTCTGTAACCTGGGTTTTGAGAATCTTAGCATCCTTTCAGCTTTATTGTATCACAATGCACTGGTATTGTGTTTGGCACAGTATAAACAATGTTAGCTGTCTTAACCAAAGCACTGTTCAGCTGTGCAGTTCAGACATAACACGCTGTCTGGTCAGCAGTCTATTTACACCGGCGGACAAAACAGTGGCTCTCTTGCACGTAAAAAGAATTGTAGAATGACAAAATGATGGCAACATATTAGGAATACTGTTTATTTAATGCTCTCCAGTACACCCCCACCTCAGTAAAATACATTAAGTAGAGTAATAGAGTAGAATGCCTTTACTGTCATTACATGTTAATACAACGAAATGTTCTCTTTTAAAAAAAGGAAAACTACTCCATTCACTCTACTCATCCGTCCATTCACTCACATACACACACACTAAAAAAACCTTTCAGTTGAATGAGCAAGTGAATACAAAAATAGAATATAAAATAATATAAAGTGCTTTTGCAGCCAAAACTAAGCATTATAAAAGTAGAATTCATGGCAAAGCTGTTGTATTGGATCACATTAAATCACAAAGGTGTTCCTAATAAAGTGCTCACTGAGTTTAGGTTTCCATTGTACATAAATGTTAAGCATGTTATTCTAGTTTAACATCATTCACTATAAACCTCAGAGTGGTTTCCCTTTTGCTTTTGTAACGTGAAGAAATCTTGAAGTTCGTTTTAGATGGAGGAATGCTCCAAGTTGGATTGTGCCCAGTCTTGTTTGTCATAGATTGTAAACATGTTTATCACCTCCATCTAGGTGTGATCCTGAGGGATTCCCATGGTGTGGCCCAGGTTCGCTTTGTCACTGGCAACAAGATCTTGAGGATCCTCAAGTCCAAGGGCCTGGCCCCTGACCTGCCCGAGGATCTGTACCACCTCATCAAGAAGGCTGTGGCCGTCAGGAAGCATCTTGAGAGAAACAGAAAGGTATTTCGCAACATTGGTAAAATATTGTTACTCTCAGTTGCCAAATAGGACAGTTGAAAATTATTACAGTATTCTTGTAAGTAACTATACAACAAACATGATAATTTATTGCAAAAAGATGTTTTGCTCATCATGAATATAGATGAGTTAAGAGTTCATTTCACCTTGAGTACTGAAAACATACTTTTAAGTTTCAGCAGAAATCCCAAACTTTATTTTCTTAAAAGCAGCAGTTTGGCATTTGTTTCATGACACAAAACACATGGCAATGGTGAATGCACCTTCTGGTACCAAGAGTTTAGTGATTAAAAATGTGATCGACGATGCATGTTCCTCAACATTTTGGCACTCTTTTCAGGACAAGGATGCCAAGTTCCGCCTGATTCTCATCGAAAGCAGGATCCACAGGCTGGCCCGTTACTACAAGACCAAGAGAGTACTGGCCCCCAACTGGAAGTAGTACGTATTGATCCTGCAAAGTTTTCTTGTTTCATTAAAATGGTCAACCAGCTTTGTCTATCAGTCAAACGCTGGTCTGTTTTGCATCTTTAAAAACTTGCTTGCTTGTAAATTGTAGTTTTTTTCCCACTCCTGTTGAAAATGTGGATGAATTTAAAATAGTCCTTAGTGTCATAGGATTATAACTAACCATTTCACATGGGTTAAATGCGTCGAAAATCTGCACAAATCATTGTCCTGCTCTTCCTCTTTTTTGAGTAGTGATATTTCTGTTGTGCTAGAAAAAGGTTGGAGGTAAATTAGCAGAGTGGCTATTTGGTGCCACATCTGCCAGTCCCCTTCATACATTATAAATAAGTGACAGTTTATATTATGATCAGGTGTTTCTAGAGCTTAAATTAAATTGTTATATTTGATTTTGAACCAAATATAAGGCGTGACAACAGTCACAGCCGCCCATAAATGGCTGTGACCACAGTCCTATCCGCCCTTAAATGGTGAATGAACTGTTCTTTTCGTCTGTTTTGATTTTTTTTTTAAAGTACATTTTAAGGATGTTTCCTCCTAATGGTGTTTCTTCTTTTCTGTTTACAGCGAGTCCTCTACAGCATCTGCTCTGGTGGCATAAACTCTACACTTTTTGGATAAATAAAACCGTTTAAATTGGAAATTGTTCTGTTGTCTTTTATTACAAAGTGTCTTATAATATCTTGTGTTTAAAATTAACTTAAACTTAAGATATATATATATATATGTATATGTAGTCACAGTGCAGACATTTTCTATATAAGGTCCTTCATTCCAACTGCAGTCAGACTGTACAATGCTGCACTATAGTTGCACTAGGTTTCTTTTATTTAGTTTTTAATTTTAGTGTTATATACTTTTGTTTTTTTTTCTATATCACTTTTTTTTTTTTAGCTGCTGTAGCAATGAATTTTCCCCACTGTGGGATCAATAAATATCTTTTCTTAAACATAGCCAAGGAGGTGGTGGGTCATTGTGGTCAAGTGAAATAGAAATTTCAATTTCATTTTTGCTTTTCTCCTGCTTGGATTTTTTTGTTTTTTTTTTGGAATTTTGAGGTTTTTATCACTTTAATTTTCGGTTTTTAACCATTCATTTCACTGCTAGTCTATTAAAAGGATTTTCCCAGTAGGCGTCGAATTTACGGGCACTTTCTATGCGTCACACGCTACGTAACGTAACTAGGTGGTGTGTGACGTAAGGGGACGGGGCGGTTTTGTGAGTGACAGACATTCTGTCCAATCAGGGCGCTGTCTGACGTTGAGCCTCTATATAAAGGATTCCTGTTGCAACAGCCCAGACATTCACTCCTTACAACAGACAACAGAACGATAAAGAACATGGAGACAACAATGCATGAGCACATTTGACGGAAGGAGATCCCAAAAAAAATGGCCCATATTTGCCTGAAAATGAAGCGACAGCTCAACGACAACGCTCACCTGTCACTGACAAATACGCGAAATCGTTTGGTTTTCGACGAGGAATATCAGAATACGTGATTTTGTCTTTTGTTCCCAAGAAGAAGGAGAAAGAAAGAAAGAGAGAGAAAATGGCCACGATGGTTGGTTCCGAGAAGAGTAGTAAGCGGACGGAGATGGAGAAGTTCGGCAGCGGGGGAATGGCGCTTCTGCCTTGGACCAAACAGATACTCACCGTGTTGTGGGAACAGCTTCGACTGCTGGTTCAGGTCATTTACTACACCTTCATTTCAGGTAATTACATTTGTACATATTTCTTACTCACCATCATGGTGCGTTTACGGTACATTATGGGAGCCCAAAAAAGGAAATAATTAAAATCCTAAAAAACATAAAGACTTTTTTTTAAAAACAATTTCAGACTACATATTAGTGTTGCTAACTATTCTATTATCTTCATATGTAGACTATAATGAACTAAAGTAAACCAAGTGACAGCTGATGTATTAATATTAGTTTAGTAGTAATAGTATACTATTAAAGTATACTATAATGGCTTTTTATTAAACTTCAACTCTTTTTTTGTTTTATTTTTACTTTTCTTTTGTCTTTTGAATCTATATATTAAACTAGTTTTTAACATTAGCTGTTAATAAATTCTCTTATTCTACTTATTTATTATTTTAATTAAAATGTTTGTAACACTCATATCTTTTTTATTCCTTTTCTGTATGATGTCATATGTGTCTTATTATCAGCTTGTAAAGCACTTTGAACTATATATATAACGGTATAAAAGGTGATATATAAATAAACTTTGATTGATTGATAATGTTTTTTAATAGGGTGTTATTATTAGAATCATTTCCCCACATCACCCAACCCTATTAGTAGTATTGATAGTTGTTAGAAGAAGTTTACCTCTTATAATATTCTCAGAAACACTAGATATATAAAATTGATATAACAAACTTAAGAAACAACATACTTTTCTTTTTGAGGGTTTGTCTTATCCTCACTTTGCACTAAAGGAGATCATAATAACTAATCTCACATTCTCAGGTGTATTTTATGCCTCTTTTAACACTTTCTTCCTCTTTTCTCTCACAGTTTTCCAGATGTTCAGGTTTGAGGTTCACGTGAGAATCACAGACGAGACAGTTCAGCACATCCAACACATGACGACAGCAGCGAACCCATCCGAATCCTTCCTGTTCTCCTCGTTGTTTGACAGCGACAACACGGTCATGGTTGGCGGCTCGAATCCCCTTTCTAACTTCTGCGCTGACGTCGGCGACCCCTTCAACGGGAAATCCACCGCTGAGGCCCTTCTGTCCAGTTTTCGCGCTGACGACCTCTGCTGTGGACTGGTGGACGACTTTGTAACGAGAACCTCCGGCAAAGACGACGGCAGCATCTTTCTGGGACACCAATCCGGCTGGAACGTGGGCTTCCCCGGCGACTGGAACATCTTCGTGTCTAGCAGCAGCGACTGCTCCAGCTCGAACGACGCCTGTCACAAGAGCGGCGAGAAGGTGTCCAAACAGGATACGTCGAAGGAGAAAGTTTTCAAGCAGGACACTTCAGAAGAGGAACGAAGCTCTCACTGGAGTAGCGAGGAAGACCAGAACCTGGTGGAGTTCGACAGCGAGGAAAGTAAGGCGCTTTGGGAGTCCCTGTCCAAATCTAGTGACCCTTATAACCCTTTCTTTTTCTCTGCCTGCATTTCAACAAACACAAGCATGGGGAAAAGTAACGGCGAAGCAAGGGACAGCACTGATACTGACATTATGGCGGTGAGCAAGGCCAGCGAGGAGATGTTGGGGCCTCTAGGCCTCAACATCTGGGTCAGTCGCTCTGACAGCGAGAGCAGCTGGAGCAGCTGGGCCAGTTCGGATTGTTCGAGCCCCGACATCGACAAAGAGGAGAGTGAGAGGCTTCTGGACTTCTTCACTTGTTCTAATGACCCCTACAACCCCATGTGTTTCACCGCATCCACAGTCAGTAGCAAATCTCCTCAAAACACCACTAAACAGCAGGCCTCACTTCCTGCACCCCTCTCCAAATCTGACACTGATACCGAGGAGAAGGAGAGCAGCTTCCCTCCTTTCTCATCTGAGGATGACGACGAGGAGCAGCTGTGGCGGTCGCTCTGCCAGAAAGACGACCCGTACCACCCTCTCAACTTTCAGGCCCGTCTCCACAGCTCTGCAACAACAACCACAACAACCAAACTCCTGTCTGAAGAAGAGGGTCCAGACACCCCCAGTGTCTGCCCAACAAAGGAGAAGAAATGTGAAAAAGAGGCAACAACACCCCAAAGATCCAGAGCCACTAAACCCACTCTGCCAGAGAGGCGGTTGAAGCATCACTCCCACCCAAACAAAATAGTGGTACCCTGGAAACGACCCGTCCAAACATCTGGGTCAGCTCCAGAGGAGAAGAAGGAGAGCAAGGACAGCACCACCCAGAAAAAGGTCAATATCTTGTTTTAATTTCATAGCTGAACTATCAGACTGTATCTATCAATCAATCAGAGTCAGAACAAACAAACAAAAACAAACAACAACAACAAAAATAATTAAAAATAAGAACTCAGGAAACGCTATCATAACTCTCAAGAACCTGCAATGAGGAAACACCAGAGGTAGGATTAAATAAAAATAACATAAATAGTTAATAAAAGATTAATAGAATATTAAAATAAATAATAAAATAAAGTCACTATAGAATAAAGTGATGTTAGGAGTAAAAGAGTAAAAAATGAATGAAGTAAAACAGACATAAAAGGGTTATGAAGAAGAAAATAATAAAAAATAATAGATTTAACAGAAGTTTTAAGAGTAGTATTAAACAGGCTAAAATAGAAAATAAAAGGCAGATTATTAAAAGGGTAGGTTTTAAGTCTGCCTTTAAAAATATCAACACTTTAAACATACTCAAAACCAGATTAGTGTAAACACTTGAGAGGAGTTTAAAATTAAAATAATCCTCTCTATGAATACTCCAGAGCATTTAAATGGACTTTTTACACACTGAGAAACAGGTTTAAAAAACTTCACTCCTCCTTTTTATTCTGCTGTGGATCAAAATCTTCAACAGAAATCACATTTTCCAGATGCCTTTTAAAACCTGACCTAATTTCTTTAAAATGCCAGTTTCCCCCCAGAACTAATACATTCAGCCAAAAGACAGACGGACAGACAGTATTATTTAAAAAAATCTTCCATCCAATAGGAGAGCATGTGATTCCCTTTATGTGGAGTTTAAACAATCATATCACAAGGGAGCGTCATGTGTTGACTGTGTCAACCTCGTCCTGTGTGATAAACAGTTTATTCCTGCCTCGCTCGGCACGTACTACACACACACTGCTCACTGCTTTTGGCTCAGATGTTGTTTGTTGTCGCTTAGCAACAGCCACCGGTCGTCATGACTAAGCCAAGTCATGTGATATCAGTGAAAAAGCAAGAGAAGAGGAGGAGGAAGAGGGGGGTGGTGATGATTTCTCAGCAGCTGAAAGTTGCAGCAGTGTTGCAAAGTCCCTTTTTTAACAGGCTGACAGGTGGCTGATAGATCAGAGGTAATAAATAAAACCTGAGGCAGAATAAGTTTCATTCTGATGACACAACTTTCTATATTAGAGAGTCGGAAAGTACAAAGGTCTGTCTGATCTGACAATTTTTATGTCCCTTATTTATATAGCACCTTTCATGCTGACGAGTGTTCAAAGGGCTTTACAGTTAGTTGATTGACAAGCTGATAATAAGACAGAACAAGTGATAAAATTAAAAATAATAATTTAAAAAAAGGAATAAAAACAAAGAACAATTTAAAGTCAAAGCTGGAGACCAATGCACTTAAGAGAAAATAAAAAATGCTTAAAAATGTAATTAAAAAAGCAAAAATAAATAATTAAATAGATACAAAATAATTAAATAAGTAAAATAAGAGAGAATAAGAGAAAAGGTTTTTTAAAGTTAAAATAGATTATAAAAAGACAAAAGAAAATTAAAATAGAAGATGGAGTTTAATAAAAGCTGGACTAAAGCTGGATTAAGTTAAGAAAGAGACTATAAGACAAAATAACCATCAGTATCATCTGGACAAAGTGTATTCATTTTATTCATTAATTTATTTTCAGGTGCGATTTTCTCCTCTTGTCCAAGTCCACGTCATGCGCACCTGGCCGTTCGCTCGCCAGGCATCACGGAAAGGACCGTGGGAGGAAATGGTACGAGACCGCGACCGCTTCCGGAGGCGGATCCAGGAAACGGAGCAGGACATCGGACACTGCTTCGGCCCGGCTCACAGAGAGAAGATCCGGGCGTACCTGGACGCACGGTGCCTTGAAAAATAAATCGAAGCCCTGAACACTGAATGTTTGATTTCCTTTTTGGATGAGGACTCGTGATTGGTTGCAATGCAACAGTGATTTATTTTGATTTTAGGCCAATTAGTAATTTGATGTTAGGCCAACTTTAATGTTCGGTGTCAAGTTGAACAACCTTGTACCTCAGAAGGTTTTATACATTTGTGAGACTGTTGCACTGACTGACACTTTCTTATATTAACCTCAACATTAATGTGTGGAATGTTGTTTTTGTATGCCTTATATAATGACCTAGTAATGTAAACTTATTTATGCCCTATGGAGCTTGTCCTTTATTTTTTACCGGTGGTTTTAAATGTGTTTTTATGTGTCTGAGCAAATCGCAGTTGTGCATCTAGAAGTTAACAGTAGATCATGATGATATCATCAGAAAGCAGAGCTTTAAGGTACAAAGTGTTTATAAAGTTTTATTTAAGCATGACTGATACATGCTAAGTCCTGGTGCAGTTCTTGTCTTACTGTTCAATTATTTTGATTATTTTTGGCTTGTATTTTCTTATATTATTGCACATAATTGAAGCCTTTTAAGCACTGATGGATGTCTTTATTATTGTTATTATATTTGACTGGAATGATTCAAACACTTTGTCCTATGTGACTCACTCCGCTTCTCATGGTAACATCATGTAGCTCGAAATATGTCAGAAAATTGTAGCACATTTGTCATTTGGTGCTGTGTTGGATAAATAAAATTTGTTACATTATATATCAAAGTTTTGTGTTTTGCAGTTACACGTCACAAACCACACACACACACACACACACACACACACACACACACACACACACACACACAACACACACAGGAGCTGTACCTTTAAAATGAGATGTTCTACTTAACTAAATGCAACTGAAACACAGACAAAGCTGCTCTGACCAAAATCACTTCCTGTTTTCAACTCATGCTCACATATGTAAATTATTTTAAGTAACTTGGCCATCTGCTGTTTGGCATAAACATTGAGATGGCACACAATGTCCCAGAAATATGTGAACAACACTCACACAGTACAGCAGAAAACATCCAGCGTGACACGTGGAAAGCAGAAAATCATTATCAGCTGTTGCAGCTTTTTTAAGGCCAAGATCTTTGGTGTTATCTTCACAAAATGCTTAGAATAGGGTAAACAGATACGGGAGATAAATCAATTAAAGGCTGATTTCGTTATTTAAAGCTCAGTTTTGTGTCTCAGATGCTGATAAAACACAGTCACACCAGCAGTCTGTTACAATGATAGAAACATGATGGGACAATGTTAACGACCTTTTTAAACCAAAATGAGCAGATTTGAAGAAGCTCAATAAAAGCAGCATCACCCTGAACTCTGGTCAAACACACCAGTCTAACCTATAACCCAGTTTGCACACACCCAGTGTGTTCATCCAACATTCATAGAGTCACCGCAGCCCCTGTTAATGACTTCCCCGCCTATGGTGAGACAAAGGTATTGACATAAGCTGAATTCCCTGGATAGTTATATACACACAGTACTGTTCTCTACCAGTGAGCACTCAATATGGTGAAGGTAAAAAAGACATCTAGTAGTGTTAAAACTGGGTTAACTTTGGTTAAAATGTCAAGTTTTTTTAAGACATATTGGTTACACTTTAAATCAGGGGTGTCAAACATAAGGCCCACGGCCCAGAACCAGCCCCCCAATGGGTCCAATCTGGCCCACTGGATAAAATGCAACACACTGCACACCATTCATGGTAAAGGCTTCTGACCTTTCAACTTGAGATCATTTACTTACAATTTGATTCAAATTTTTCCTGGTGGGCTTTGACACATCATTATTTCTTACCAGGGTATCCCTAGATCAAGGGTGTCAAACATATGGCCCACGGGGGTAAACTGGCCCACCAAAGGGGTTCAATCCGGCCCACTGGATAAATTTGCAAAGTGTGACAATTGCAGAAAAGCAATTCCAATTTTCTTCTGCTTCAAGGTTTTTTCCTCACCCTGACCAGAATACAATAATCTGAAAAAACAATACATACATATATTTTTGATAAAAAATAGCAGCTTCTGTGTAAAATAATCTGTAAAAAATAGATATAATATGGTGGAAATTGCACTCATTTTTCCTCAGACATCTCAGACTGTTCATCTGCTTTCTAAATAGATAAATTATTATAGTAAAGTAATATGGATTATATGGATTATATATATTATATATCATGTATAGGTTATTATGCAACGGTTTCACAGGTCCGGCCCCTTGACACCCTTGCTTTAAATGATTCTTCAGTATTTACTTCTTTATCCTTGCACTAAATGTTACCTGATTTATATTGTTTGATGTACTGTTGTTGTGTTTTATGTGCCTTGTAAGGTGTCCTTGAGTGCTTTGAAAGGCGCCTTTAAATAAAATGCATTATTATTTCATTATTTTTCAACCAATTTTGATCTAAATTGACATATTTGGACCCACATTTCACACAGTTAGTGTGTACTGGGTTATACAGTATGAAGCCAGTCTGTGTTTTAGCTGCATCATATAAGCTTCAGTTATGAACGATCCAATTAAATGTCTTCATTGTGTAGAAACTGAACTGAAATTGAAGTGAAGTCATCCCTGACTCATTTTTTATGCCACATCACTTTCCTGTTTTACCTTTAGAGGACATTACATAGACTTACATTCATTTCCTGGAGACTCATCCCAACCTTAACATTAACATAAGTCATTAACATGTTAACTTGCTTTTTGTCTCTGTGAGGGAGGCGAGTCCCCAAAACATGACCGTGAAAACAGATTCACGTCCCCACAACATGAGGAATACCTGGACCACACACACACACACACACACACACACACACACACACACACACACACACACACACACACACACACACACACACACACACACACACACACACACACACAGGAGCTTATAATTTCCCAGATGGCTGTGAGTCTCCGTGCAGACTAACTGCTGTAAGGCTGTCGTAAGACAAGGGTTAAAAACACCAAGTATGATGAAATGACTTTCCTGGGGGATGAAATCAATTAGCAGGTCTCCTCTGCTCTTCTCACCTCTATCTCTCTCTCTCTCTCTCTCTCTCTCTCTCTCTCTCTCTCTCTCTCTCTCTCTCTCTCTCTCTCTCTCTCTCTCTCTCACACACACACACACACACACACACACACACACACATACACACACACACTCATACAGAAAGCATGCTGCAAAGGTGAGCAATAGCTGACACTGCTGCTGTGTCAACCCAGTGGGGGGTCTTGTGTTGATGCCTTCCTACATGTTGTGTATGTAATTGATCATCTCCTGTTGGTCTCAACACGGAGAAAAATACGGTTCACTGGTGAGGTTGGTGGTTCTTTAAGGCACCAAAATGACAAGATTCAGTTGTGTTTTATTATTAAAGAGCTGCAGCATTTTTTTGTCCATTTCACAGCATCAAAGAGGGACCAAAGTGAGCAGCATGCTTTACAAAAACCTTTCAGGGGAAAGCATCCGTTTTTAATAAATAAACAGCATGAATCCCCTGCTGGTATGGAGTGAAGAGTTCAGACATATCTGGAAGGTAGAGGGGAGGAGGGTTTGAAAAGGGTACATTTATGTTCAAGAAATGCTCGAGGCAAATAAGAAAAAAGCTGAACAAATATTGTCTGTCTGTAATAGAAGGGAACACATATTCACCTTCAGCTTGTCCACATTTAGTTAAACTGGTTTGCTTTTACAGGTGGAGTAAAAATAGGTTCTTTTGGGCTGTTTCGAATGCTCTGTTGCTACCTTTCCGAGCACAAAAACTCCCTTGCCCTCCCTTTTTTGTTTGCGATGGTCTCACATAAAAGACTTGAAGAATTGGAAATCTGTTTGTCCGCCTGCTTTTTAAACAGTGGCTCAAAAATGGACTTTGTCACCGCAAAAGGAGGACCATTTTAATTATTTATTGGGTTTATTTATTATTTATTTATTAATTATTGGGTGCTTTTCTGTAGTGGAGTGTAATATATGATGCACTGGATATCATTTTTTTTTTTACAGATGACAGTAAATAAATAAATGTGTCTAAATCTATTTTAATTCAATTGAGAATAGCGTCACCAATCAGTGACATCTAACCAAACTGTCATTTTCAATTGCAAGACAAGATCACCTTGAGATTGGCTTCGTAAGGTACATACAAATAAAACAATGCTGCATAGGATCAGAATGACACCACAGGTCAATATATCACATAGAGAATGAAAATCTTAATCAGGGTATAGAATAATAGCTTTTAGCTGTAGCTGGGTGGTCATATGTTCCATCAGGTAGATGTGTCTGATTTTTTGCATCCATTGCACTTTTGCAGGGGGGTTAGGCTTCATCCAATTAATAGTGATCATTTTTCTTGCCATCATCAACAATATATGCATTAAATAGCGCTGATCAATGGTAAAATGTTCAGGTGCTTTGTCCAGTAAGAACAATAGTGGTTCTTAAGATTTTCTCCATTTCTTCCTTTATGTCTTTCCAAAATGTCTGTATTTTGAGGCAGTCCCAGAAAATATGGGTACGATCCCCAACCATACCACGATTTTGTCCAACATTTGTTTGTCAAGTTGTTTTTAAAAACACAGGTCACTACGGAGTCTTAAAAAAAACCTGATTTTCACCTTCTAGTCAAATTCTTTCCACGTCTGGCTCCCCACCCTCCTTTGTTCATACTGTGATTTTAAATCATATTATTGTTCATTCCCACTCTACGAGGATACTGTATATTATGAATTCTGTTTACACAAATGATTTATAGAGCTTAGAAATGAATTAAAAAAGAATAACTTAATCTTTCACGGTGCTGTTTTGGAGCTTTCTTGCATCATAATTCAGCTATTTACAATCACTAAACGTCTGGCTTTCCATGATGCAAGTCTGTGGAAGCGTTGTTGTCAAGAGAGCATGTTGTCCAGATGTGGCGCCTTTGTTCGAGATGCTTTTTGACCTAGTGACATAAGCTGTGAAGCTGTGAAGTGATAAACAAACTCGAAAAATATGTTTTTCTCTGGTGTGTGAGGACAAAGTGGTGAGTGCTTACATTTGTCCATCTGATCTCTCTCCGCTGGCCTTTCCTGTGTCTGATTGCACTAAATGCCACAAGGGTATTCAGCTAGTGCTTTTATCCGTCTCAGTGTAAGTGGGCAGCTGAGGGTTCGGTGTCTTTAATAACACACAAATGGCCATCAGTGATGATTTAACCTGTGACTTCTGAGACACAAGAAAAATATGCAACCCTGTCTTCCATTATTGCTTCCACTCTCCAGTCCCCTCTCCTTCTGCTTTGTTTCTTTTTCAAACCCCACCACTCCTCACACTCTCTCTCTCTTTCTCTCTGTATCCTTGACTCCATCTTTCTCCTCCTCATCCACTCCCACTATCATTAGCTCTGCGGCCTAGGCGACCCCGTCTCCAGGCAACCGGCATGAGTGGCGAGGCATTGAAAGGATTGCAGGTGATTGCAGCAGCAGAATCATCAGCAGCAGTGAGGCAGTGGGTTTCTCAGTCCCGTACACACACACACACACACGTACACACACACACACACACACACACATGTGGTTGCCCCTTTCACTTGCCTACCAGAGTAGTGTATCTCCTGGGTCACAATTAGCTGATGATGCAACCTACCAGCAGCTATTGTGTCTGACGCCAGCTCATGCAGACAGACTGCATGAAATGCAATAGGCAGTGTAGCTAATCTTTCCGTTTACTTTATTATACAAGCTGTGCATAAAATATCAGGATTACCCTCATTATAATGAGCCGCGGCCGTCTCACGTGTCTTTAATTTGTGTCACTTACACTCTTTTTTCATGCAATATTCATATCCAGTTTATACATTTACACATGCTCTTCGTGTGTACATTACATTACATTAAATTACATTCAACATTTGTTTAAATTTGGCGTTTAGGATCCACACTTAGATCCATCTTATCTGGCTCAGTGTTTAACAAAGTGGACTTCATGATCCTTAAACAGCCCTTCAAGGAGTTCCTAGAGACACTTTGCAAAATAGGGAATGATTTACTATAATTTTACATGAATAAACAGATATCATCATCATCATTCTGTCCATCATTATGTCCTTATATAGGCAACTCATGCTGCTTATTAGAAAATAGACAGCGTGTGTCAAATACATGTGCGGTAAACACTTATCTATTTCAGTGCTTTACTCATGAGGATTAGTGTGTCTGACCAACACCCAGACTTAGCACTGCACAGTGTATTTATGTCTGCGGAGGATTTGAATAGTGCTTCATTTGAGCCACTGGTGGACACACCTCTCGTCTGGTACATGACACAGCGCACACACACACACACACACACACACACACACACACACACACACACACACACACACACACACACACACACACACACACACACACACACACAAGGATGACAGCAAGAGAAGGTTACAAAGTGCAGTAACAGTACATGTTACTACACCTCAACATCCTCCTGCGTGAAAACCTTTGCTTTGAATCTTTATCAAAGACTCGACAGTAATATGACAACTGTGACTCAAAATATGTGGATCAGGTTTATTTAACTCTCTGAATGTTGAGTTATTTCTGAAACTTGACAGTTGCATTATTTAAATTAGTACAAAATCTTCACAGCATTAAAATCTTCCCCTCCTCCCCCTTTTTTAACCATCACAGACTATGTGACATATTTGCAGGTTTCTCTCCAGAGCTGAAACGATTAGTGGATTAATCAGTCAGTGGATTGACAAAAAATTAAGCAGCAACTATTTTGATAATCAGTTACTAATTTTAGTCAGTTTTAAGCAAAAACACTAAAAATGTCCTGGTTGCAGGTTCTCAAATGTGAAGATTTGAAGCGTTTCTCTGTCATACTTAATAATGAACAGAATATTTCTAGATTTTTGACTGCTGGTCAGATAAAACAAGACATTTAACCTTCCTGTTGTCCTCGAGTCAAAGAAGGAAGGAAGGGAGGAAGAAGGAAGGAAAGGAGGGAGGAAGGAAGGGAGGGAGGGAGGAAGGAAGGAAAGGAAGAAGGAAAGGAGTAAGAAGGAAGGAAGGGAGGAAGAAGGAAGGAAAGGAGGAAGGAAGGAAGGAAAGGAGGGAGGAAGGAAAGGAGGGAAGGAAAGAAAGAGAGAAGGAGGGAAGGAAAGGAGGGAGGAAGGACAGACAGAAGGGAGGGAGGAAGGGAGGAAAGGAAAGAAGGAAGGGAGGAAGGAAAGGAAGGACGGAGGAAAGAAGGAAGGAAGGAGGGAGGGAGAAAGGAAAAGCGGAAGGGAGGAAGGAAGGAAGAAGGGGGGATGGAGAAGGAAGGAAGGAAGGAAGGAAGGAAGGAAGGAAGGAAGGAAGGAAGGAAGGAAGGGAGAAGGGAGGGAGAAAGGAAAAGAGGAAGGGAGGAAAGAAGGAACAGTCAAAACAGGCGGGGTCTATTTGACCCGGGAGGACGACACGGAGGTTAAAGATGAATATGATCACCATGAGCTCTAGAGAACTATAACAGGCACTGTTTTACTGTTTCTTCACATTTTGTAGACACAATTATCGATTCATTGAGAAATAATTAGTAGATTAATCAATAATGAAAACACTCCTTAGTTGGAGCCCTCTTCCTGTCATATTTGGACATGCAGTTTCATCTGTATCTCACACAAAAAATAGTCTTTAGACATTGAAAAATTGTGTAACTCTGCTGCCCTCGTGTGGTAAAACAGAAAACATCAAGGATAAAAAATAAAAAGATTTTAGTTGTTTACTGTTCATTTGTGCTTTTATCTGAGACTTCACTGAGTAGTTGCTGGTAAAAGTGTTTTTCTGTATCTATTACAGCAAGCATAATGGAAGTGAAAGCCATTTGTCCAACAAGATGATCTGATGAACTAAAATCCCTGTTTTATCTACATGTAACAAGACCAAACTTTCAGCTACTTATGTCCCAGTAGAAGCAACTGACCTCTTTGTACCCATATATGCCAAATGACTGTTTGCCGATAAGGGGAAAAACATATTTAAACTTGGTCCCCGAAATCATGTAAACAGGAAAATCATCTTAGTTCAGCGGATTGAAACAGAACAATTGCAGTGTAATCCAATCCACTAAGCTGCTTATGGGGGGATTCCTCGCTGTGATCCGGCTGATGGACCAGCTTCTGACTGACTAGCAGCAGTAATGGTCCCCTTATTGAAGGACTGAGCTTATGCTTTCAAGGCCTACTGCACTTCCTGGGATGATCGGGGGGGAAAGATGGCAGTACAGCCGCAAAGATTAGACGATTAATCAATTAGGCAACTGACAGGAAATGAATTAGCAACTATTTCGATGAACTCATAGTAATAGATAATCAGTTTGAGTCATTTTTAAGACAAAATGCTTCATAAATGTGAATATTTTCTGGTTTGTTTCGTCCTCTATGATAGTAAACTGAATTTTTTGGGGTTGTAAACTGTTGAATTGGACATTTTAGGTTGCTTCTTAAGATTTTCTGGCTTTTTCTTAGCCCTAACAACTAATTGATGAACTGAGAGAATAATCATTGAAGAAAATAAGCATCATTTTCAACCTAAAAATCAAGGGATTAAAACCTGCTGTTGCTTAGTTACTTGTTTCTTTTCAGGAGTTTAATGAAAGACTATTTTTTTTTGACCACCATGTGTTCAGAGGTTTATCCACTTGTGTTGTTGAAGAGTTTAATCAGACAAATGATCTCAGCCTGTTCTCAGCCTGGAGAGGAATGTGTAATGAGTTTTCCACGTGACATCATCGCTACAGTATGTGCCCTCATCAGTCTGTCAATGCAGTCTGAATAAATAAAGTTCCTGTTGGATGGCGTACCACCCTCAGACTGGCATGGTTAGTGTTTCCATTTCCTGTGGGACCGTCCAAGTTAAAATTAGTGGCATCCGTGTTATTCAAAATATGGCATCACCCACATATCTATCATCATGGAGGACAGACCAGCAGAGAGCAGAGAGACTGTTACTTTAAGTTCAGACGTCACTCAGTGGACTCATTTTGTTAAATTAAGTTTTCCACCACCAGCTGTGTAAGAAGCCCACTGGTGTCCACTGCCATTAAAACTCAGTATAGATGAGAAAGGAAAATTCATACCCGACCTTCAATTCACATCATATTTTAAGGCTTTTAACCCTTTACATACTGTTTATATTCTGACTCATAATTAGTCTCTACACCAATTCACATTCATTAATTCCCCATCAGTCATTAATAAATGTTTAATTAATCCTTCTGTTTGATTAATATTAAAGAAAAATCACAACTTTATGGTCCAGGAGAACATTTTATAGAATATGAAGAATACAACATGTTTTAATGCTGATTTGTGAATTCTTTTAATAAACACAGGTCAAACTTGTACATTTGCATTTATAAAAATGTTTATCAGCTGAAAAAAAAAAAAAAAAAGCATTTTATTTCCATTTTTGTATATTGTGGGTCAAAGTCAGACTAAAATAAATGTGTATAGGTTGATTTTACAGCTCTCAAATGTAAAAATGTAGAAAATATTTGTTGTATGGTCAATGGATTATCATCAGGAAGTGTTATTAATGTTGTGTAAGTAAAGCTAATATCTCAAAACCTCAGCTAATTCCAACAACATCATTACTGACAGATAGCAGCCATGCATATAAATGTATTATCTATTGTTCTGCTTAATCAATTTAATTTAATCTTTTTTGTATTTTAGTTTGCTGCCTTTTTTGTGTGTCTTTGTTGTTTTTTTTATGCACAATTCACAAAAGTACTCCACAAAAACTGTCTTGCTTTGATTTCCTCTGACAGCTCAAATACAGGATTACGTAAATGTGTTTTGGTCGGGGAGGTTTGACGACATGGGAAGAGTTTTCATCATCATATGAGGACAAATCAACGTCAGATAAGTTAACAAAAATGACTCATGTAAAGTTGTATTGCCCATGACAGTAAAATCCCACTCATACCACACTCTACTTGTTCCTGAGATGAAAGAGTAACAATTATATTATGTAAGAACTGTGCTGTGTCCTCCAAATAATTCAATTAGTATTAGTGCAGTTACATTATTTGAAACATCTGATTTAATTCCTCACTTGCTGATGTTATTTTGTCCACTGGTGAACAGCCAGAATGAAAAATGACCACACAATACAACAATTGTCTGGGGGGAAAAAAATCTATGACTAAAAGACTTTCATCTGTAAAAATGCTCAGTATTAATAGCCTTAACAGTTTAGTTTGGAGGCAAATACAATAAACAATAAGCCTTTTTTTTAACCCTTACATACTGTTCATATTCTACACCGTCGCAGTATGTGGGTCAATTTCCCCTCAGAATCCCCTCATAAAAAAGTGTCTATACCAAATTTTGAACCACATATTTTGACTAAAAGGTGAAAATGAGTTGTTTTTTTTAAAGACATGTGTTTTTAAAAACAACTTGACAAACAAATGTTGGACAAAACCGTGGTATGGTTGGGGATCGTACCCATATTTTCTGGAACTGCCTCAAAATACAGACATTTTGGAAAAATATAAAGGAAGAAATGGAGAAAATCTTAAGAAACCACAATTATTCTTATTGGCCAAAGCACCTGAAATATATATTTTTAGGTTTTACACCATTCATCTTTGGAGAAAAAAAAACAGCTACTATCAAACAATATCATGTACTATTTTACCTAAGACATGAAAATATAACATAGCAATAATTATTTAATTGTATTAAAGCACTTTATGGAGCTGTGTGGTTTATTGTATAACCATTAGAGCCATCAGTCTTCAATGCTACATCATAAAAAGAAATCCTCATAACTACTATCTTATTAAAACTATTAACTATTCATTTAACAATAAGCCATGCCAGTAGATACAGGTCAAATTTGACCTGGAACAGTCTCAATGGACAAAAGTATAACACTTATAATTTTATAATTTCTGTTCATTTTGGGCCACTTTAGTAAAAGTCATCAAATTTCAGGGTAAAAGACATTTTGGGTGTTTTGACAGCTGTCAAATATCAAAACAGGTAAACTTTGTCAGTATGTCAGGGTTAATACACTTTTTGTTTCCTTTGCAGCGTGAAGATGACATCTGAATTCCTGCAGAGGGAGACAAAGTGATACAGAAAATGCTCCAGATAGTTGCTGCAGGTTTCATCAGTTCGACTCTAACAGGCTTCATCTGATTATCTGTCACCGCAGACACTGAAACTGAAATGAAAATAAAGGAGGAGTCAAAAATAATAACTCAATCTAACAGAAAAATAAAGGATTTGCACTATTTTCTTGAAACATGGATGTCTGTGATACAATATTCTAAACTCAAGAATAATGTGCAAGCTTTCTCTCTGGAGCTTTTCACTGTATCCCATGGCCTTCTTCAATAAATGATTACTCAGATAAACTAATCCAAATATGACAAATCTGATCACATGAAAGCCTACAAAAAGCTAGAAAGTGAACCTTGAGTTTAACACAAATAGCTCATACATATGTTCCCAAGGTGAAGCTTAAATGCTCTACTTTGGTGTTTGGCTGTGTATTTCTTCTGATTATCACATTTATCCTTAGTAATTTAAATGTGTAATTCAGTTTAAAAACTTTCCCTGAGCAATTATTTCTCACAGTTTCATTTGCTGAAACTAATTGGGCATATTGAAATTGAACTAAGCATCTCATAACATAAATAACTAAAGTATTCGTCTCCGGCTGTTGCTCAGAGTCTAAAGGTTAAGCTCTGAATCCGCTGGTCTCCCTCAGGTGATAAATTTAGTTTTTAAATTTGGGCAGACAGAGTGAAGCTCTATCGGGCCTGCAGGCTGTTACACAAGTCACAAGCTCTTGTATGGAGCAGAGCCATGCATTATTCACCCCACATTTACATAAGACACAATGGGGAGAACAGTGCCAGAAATGTGTACGCCTGAGCTCTCTCTCTCTCTCTCTCTCTCTCTCTCTCTCTCTCTCTCTCTCTCTCTCTCTCTCTCTCTCTCTCTGTGTGTGTGTGTGTGTGTTTACTGTGTGTATGTGTGTGTGTGAGCATTTCTCTGACTTTCTTTGCCACCTGAGATTTTTGCTGTTCTGCCAACGGATGTTGACGCAATACGGACGAGGGCAAAGACCCTCAAACTCCTCCCCAAATCCCTGAAAGCCTTAGTTACACATTACAAGAAGAGAGAGTGTGAGGGAGAGGGAGAGAAGAAGAGAAAGACTGCCAGATGAAGAATTATATTGTTTCTGTGCACATTTTTCTCTTTTTGCCTTTCTTTCTATCTGAAGGCTCTGTTTAGTGAGGGCTCGAAGTCAAACAAGGCTTTGCTCTATTGCTAAATAAACAGATTGGCTTAGACGTGAATTACTTCAGAATTCCTCGCCCATGATGTAAGTGTTTTATAAGTTGCCCCCAATATATAATGATTAAATGATTTATATAGCAACCATCACTTTCTTTAGTGTTACATTTTGTTGTGGACTTTTTTGCAGTGCACATGAGTCACTCAATAATAAGCCATCATCTCTTCTGTTCTTCTGTTTTTACAAGTAAACTGGCAGTCTAAGACACACATTTGATATCAAAGCTTGCTGGTGTTATTGCTTTTAGGCCTGAAAACTCAAATATACTATATTAATAACAATTTTAACCCATACTGTTCAGGGTCAAATGTTGCAACAAACATTTGAGAACTGCACAAACACCCTAAACACATTTATTTTATTTTTTAGATTTCTCTTAATGTTAAACACAGTATGCAAAAAAATGGAAATAAAATGCATAATTTTTTCATTTTTGTGCAGGTGATACACATTTCATATTTGCAGCATTCAAACATGTTGTTGTGTTCTTCATATTCTATAAAATATTCTCCTAGACCATAAAATAGTGATTGTGAACGTCTTTTTCCGACAAAATGAATCAAACAGAAGGTCAAGATATCAAAATATAAACAGTAATTTAGGGTTAAAAAAGAGATAAGAAATGAAGCCATTGCACTGACTTTCATTATGTAAAACATTCTCATCGCAAAGTCAAAAAGGAAAAACATCCCGGCCTCACTGTCACTCTGAGGCCATGCAGATTAACCCCGCTCGCCCAGAGGAAGTTCTGGCATGTGTTTGTCGCTTTCCTGCCAACAGGAAGTAGCTATTCAAAATTTAAACATTAAATCTAAAATGTCAAGAAGAATCTGAACTTGGCATCTCTACAGCAGAGAATGTCATACCACGAATACTGTAACTTTAGATGGCTAAAGCCTCAGATTAACCTCAGATAAACTTTTAAATGTATTTCCTCCTCCATCACTACATTGGAGGCGCATTAGGAGAGAATCTGTTAACAGCCAGTATTAAAAACAAATTGTACTTTATGGGTACCTGACTGTTATTTTAAGACAAACTTTAAACACTGTGGAACTATCAAGCTTTTTCAGGCACTTGAACAACACATAAACTACACAGTTCAAATATTCATCCGAAAAGAAAGGACCTAAAGGGCAGCTTCACAGTTTTTCAAGTCTGTCTTAAAACAACAGTCAGGCCCTCAAATAAACACTGAAACCAGTTTTGCTTGCTTTAATTGCTCATCCTGTTCAAATAGATGCCAATAAAAAGGTTTCTAAAGTCTGAGTTTGGTAAATTAAGTAGATATCTTCCAGAGGTACAGTCTTATTTAGTATAACATCCTCTCTTTGTGTTTCCCTGTTGAGCTCTGGTGGAAGTATGGCAACAGAAGGAGGGAATTTGGCACAAAAAAGACTTAATCCACTTTATTTGACTAAGTTGGATGGCTGAAGTTTCATATTAGCCTCAGATAAACTTGACTTGAGCCAGTATGAACAGGAGGAATGATTACAGCAAGAAAAACCTGTTTCAATGTTCATATAGGGCACCTGACGATTGTTTTAAGACAGACTTTTGATAATTGTGAACCTCATATTTATTCTTCAATTGCTATATTGTTTTCTAAATTAAATGATTGTGTTTTAGTCTTACTTAAATGACAATAAACAGATTTGATTTGATTGATTTGATCCTTTAATCCATCAACACAAACTGCACTTGTAACACAAATTGTCATCCGGTGGCACAGGAGTCAAAATTGAAGAAGCTATTACTTTGCTTGCCTGTAGGTGGCGCTGGTTGGACTTGTACTGCAAAGCTCAGAGCTGCTGCAAGTCTGAACCTGCTGGTGTTGTGACAGCATCTCAGTGACACCGGCTGCTTAGCATGAGATGCTCCTGTGCGACCTCGCTGATGTGAAGCATAAAAGAAACTTTTAGCAGCCTTTTTTGGGGTTTACTGACATCTCAAAATTTGTGAGAGAAGATTGAAAAATCTTACATGCATTTGTCTCTCGAGTGTTTTGACAGATTTCAATTCCACCTTCCACCTTTCATTTTGACATACTATATTCACCTTCCATATGTCTTTTTTCCAATTGCTGTACTCTTGTTTATAGCAGTCCAAGTGCAACACTAAAAATAGTTTAGTTCTGCAACTTTTTAAACACAAAATATATTAAAAAAACTGTTAAATAAATGTATTGTAAAATGGTTTCTACTATGCTATTTGCCACTGTAACTTCAAATGAGATTGAGAGACATTTCTGTGCTTGGTCACCTAAAACAAAAGGCAGATTCTACATATGACAAACCGGTCCATAATATGTAAAAGTGGATAAACATCTGCATTTTTGCCCAGTGGCTGGTTGTGTGTAGTAAGAGGCCCCAAGTATTTGCAGTGGGTGGAAGGGGCTAAATCCACCTCCCTGAATCCTGTTCCTTGTCCCTGTTTCTGTGTGTTTGCTTTCTTTGTTTTCTCTCAATTCTTTCAGCAGTTGAACACACACACACACACACACACACACACACACACACACACACACACACACACACACACACACACACACACACACACACACATGCACACGCACACGCACACGCACACACACACACACACACACACACACACACACACACGACCTGGAGATACTGGATGTCCCGACGGCTGCTGTTTTTGCAGCAAAAGTGAAGCAGGGAAGCGACAGACACAAGATAAACACATCAGATGACTACTGTCTGTCTGCTGCATAAAAGATATTGTTCTTCAGTAAATAGTGTGGGATGAGACTGATTATTTCATGTGGTGTGGTACATTTTTATTCAAATGAGAGCCAGTGGAGATCAAACAGCTGTCCAGTACTAAAAAAAGAAATATGCCGACTGAAAACAAGATGACAAATACAACTGGAATGTCTAGAGGGAAATGTAAATGCCAACGTGATGGAAAGTGGTACAATAAAATGCAATGAATGACAAAGGGAGCTCAAAAATAATTACCATTGCCCTAATCCAGGAAATGTGAGCACTTACATCGAGGAAGGAAAAGATAAGATTATGCAGACGCTTCTAGTAGACGTCTATATCTGTTTGGTTAATCAGACAGAATCTGAAATAATGATGATACTGTTGAGAGATGTATGCACATACATTAATTAACAGTTCATAGTCACGACTCTGCATATATACTCACATCATTATTTAAATGTATTTTACAATTTACTATCATAGAAGATTAAAAAAGGGAGAAAAATCCCATTTAAGAAGCTGAAACCATTTTTTCTTAAAAAGTCAAAAATAGCTGGTGATTAATTAATTAATTTTTGTAGCTCTACATGTTGCTAACACTTTAAGAATCTTTTTTGTCCTAGTAATGCTAAAGGCTTCACTTATTTTATGACAATATAAATAAACTTCTTGTGTTTATCACTTGAAATAGTTGAATAACTGCCAAGTATTTAAGAATAGTAGAATAGTAGAGTAAACTCAAACTCTCTTATTTGTATAGCCTAATATTGCATGTCACAAATTTGCCTTGGGGGGGGCTTTACCAACTGTACAGCAACACAACATCCTCTTTCCTTTAACTCTTGATTTGAATAAGGAAAAAGTCCCTAAAAAAACATTTAATAGGGAAAAAAGGGGAAGAAACCTCAGGAAGAGTGACAGAGGAGAGTTGTTGTGTGCACAGAAAACACCAAAATAGCAGAATGACAGCATGGGAAAAACAGGATAGCAAAATAACAGATAAACTACAACATATTATACATAAATGTAAAAGAAATGTTAAATTAAACAGCACCAGGAAACCTTTATGAATGATATTAAGCTGAATAAGCCTAAGGTTTAGTAATGTGGTTTAAATTCTTGGCAAATCGTTTGTTTATATTTGGATCACAGACTGAAATTGTGTTGTGCTTTAAGTATGTAGGTTCAACATTAGGACAATAGGTACCTGAACACACACGCACACACACACACACACACACACACACACACACACACACACACACACACACACACACACACACACACACACACACACACACACACACACACACACACACACACACTACAGTATAACCAGCCTTGATTTACTGGTGTGACTAACTAGTGATATCACAACTTGGCTGGAAAAATCGTTCATTGTTCTTTTTATTATATGGGAGCACTTAATCTTTTCACACAAATTCACCCCTGTAAAATCTCCCGGGTTTTCAGCGGCGAGGGCATGTGTATGTGTGTGTGTGTGTGTGTGTGTGTGTGTGTGTGCCGACCTCCACCTGCCCCTTCAGCTCTCCCTGCTTTGTCAGGACTTTTTGTTGATGTTGAGGTGCCTCCAATCCAAGTGCTGCCAACCGAAACCAAACACAGGGAGCAGTAATCAAACACATGCACGCAAAAAAAAAAAGTTACCAGATGTGAAAAAGTACTCTGATCCACACTCTGGTGAATTCAGGGTGTTTTGGATAAATAGTTAAATTAAGCTTGATGACCAGGCTGTCAGGAAATCTGGCAGCTTTGCCGGCTGGAGACAGGAGATTCATTTGGAGAACTGGCAAACTTGAATGATTACATAACAAAGAAACCAAACATGCTTTCGTGTCTGGGAGTCTTTTGAGCAAATAAAAGAACATTTATTCATCTTTTGGGAAGTGATAAATGAACAGGGCGATTATGATCAACACATATAGTCTTTCTGATCCTCGTGCTGCATTCCACTCTGAAGGAAATTACTGTTTTCGGTGAGGAAATTCCTGCTGACCGCGACTTTAACAACTCAGGTGAGCTGTTTTTTTGTTCCAAGTGTGGACTTTTAAAATAATAGGGCTGTGTGGAAAATGTGTCACGATGTTGTCATATGCACGCCACCACACGTCTCCTGGATATAGGGAGACACTTTGGAAAACGAAATTCCAATGAGCTCAGAGTTCCTGACGATTGACTCTGAACAAACTGCGTCTGACAGCTGACAAAAGCTCATATTTGCTTGAATTTGACACAGAGGAAAACCAACAATAACATGTTTGCTGCATGTAAACATTACAACTCAACATACCAGCAGATCTATCTTTGCTTATGACTTATATTGGTATTCATATTTGACAAATCAGCAACACTTTATTATATATGCTTGTTATTTCCTGAACAGAACTATGTGATTTAACACTACTAACAGTGTAAATGCTCATCTGCTACACCCGTAATTAACTAATTCCAGTTAACTGCTCCTGTAAGTCTTTTGTTCAGTGCTCAGCAGTTTGTCTACAGGCAAACATACAAATAATAATAAACTTTATTTCTATAGCACCTTTCGAAACCGAAGTTACAAAGTGCTTTACATAATACAATATTTAGGGAATAACACACAAAAAAACCCTATAAAAACAATAATCAAGCATAACTACATGCAACATTAAACAATAAATAAAACAACAAACAGCAGTAATTATACAATATTATAAAAATGCATGTCTGTACAAGTGCGTCTTTAAAAGCTTTTTAAAATGAGACACCGTTATGGCAACAATAGTTAAAGTGTGGTCTCCTTTTGGTTTTAAGCCTGGACCTTAGAACATGTAAGAACATCAGATTTTGAGATAATAAGGTGTGAGGAGTTCAGAAATGTACAGTGGAGCCAGACCATGTACGCAGGGGCCCGCCAGAGATTTTGGGGCCCCATGAAAAGACATCACATTGGGCCCCACTACGCCACACAGGTCACACCAACCATGCTCGCAACTCTCTTGTAGTCCAATACTAACTGTGCAATATCTACTGACAATGAGCTGTGATAATATAACACTGTGTAGACATGCAGGAAGCATTCTGCATACAAATAAAGCGATAGTTTAATTGTTAAATGAAATATTCTATTAATGTCTATTAATGATGATATGTTGATAAAAATAATAAACTTTTTTATCGTCCTAACAATCGTCCGGATTTAAAAGTTATTAGTAACATTTTGAGTTGGATTCTGTAACAGATGGGGAGCCAGTGTAGTTCAGCAAGGATAGGAGTGATATGTTGTCTACGTTGAGTGTTAATGAGGAGCCTTGCTGCTGCAGTTTGTAACCGTATAACTGTATGTGCTGAATAAAGTTCCCAATAAATGAATGATGAATTATATTTACATGTAGCTCTATTCTTAACAACTGTGGGTTCAAAGTATCATTGCTTTTACTTCTCTTTTGGCACGCTACCTGTTATGTTACAGCAGGAAGGGAGCTGCTCCACCTGCAATAATCTCAAATCTGAACATTTCCACCGCCACTCAAGGATTCTGAGCAGATATTTTAACTTCCTCTTAAAGGATAGTTTCACAATTTTTCAAATCTGTCTTAAAACAACAGTCAGGTGTCCATGAACAGTGAAACAGAGTTTTCCCTGCTGTAATCATCCCTCCTGTTCATACTGGCTATTAAAAAATCTCCTTCAAACGAGCTGTCAATGTAAGTGATGAGACCCAAAATCCACAGTGTGTCAACACAGTCATTTGTGCAAAAATGTATTTAAACATTTATCTGAAGCTTATATGACGCGTTCTATGGATGTACTGTAACACAAAGAGGGAGTTTGGCACTAAAAAGACTGCAACATTAAAAGATATCTACTTGATTAGGCTAAATAGATTTTTGCACAAAAGGAGGCTTCTGGGTTTTCCCCCCCATCACTCACATGCTAAATGAATTATGAAGGGATCATCTAATGCTCAGTATGAACAGAAGGAATGATTACAGCAAGAAAAACCTGTTTCAATGTTCATTTGGGTTGCTGTCTGTTGTTTTAAGACGCACGTGAACAATGATTAACCTGTCCTTTGACGTTCTTTTCTATTTTTTTCTTATCTTTTTACACTTTTCCCCCTTGTTCTATATTGGTGGTGGTCTTTGCCCCATGGTGCAGAGCTGAATAGTATCTTTTTGACTACTTGTGTGTGTGTCTGTGTGTGTGACTCCAGTTTTATCTTGTCTCATCTTATTTAAGCTTTATTTTTACGTAATTTTATTATAATATATCAGGTGTCGTGGACTGAATGTGGAGTTTTGGTAATCGTAACTAGATTTTTGTATTTTCATTGCACGCACCACATAATCTAAGGCAGCAGTAACACTAAACCTGTGACAGTGTGGGTGGGATAAGTGATCTTTTTGTAAAAGTTTTAAAGAAATTTGAAGGAAATCTAATCAACAGCTGCTCAATTAACAAAAAAAAGTCTCCATTTTCTCTATAATAAACACCCAGTTATGAAATTCTTTCCAGTAAACTTCGATGGAAACTATGATGAAACTCTGAAACTTCAGTGAAGTTTACTTTTCAAATCTTAATATAACCCCCCCCCCTATTCAGAAAGCAGCAGAAGGATGACATTCCCTGGCTAAACTCAAACCAGGGATTTAATGATTACATGGTCAGCATCTTGAACCCCTATAAGCCTCCAGCCATCACCATCACCTTTGTAAAGTTTATCCTTTAACTGTAACATAGCACGAGACATTTCATACAACTCTTTAAAATCCACATTTAAGGGAATATCTACATTGAATGCTGTGTATTAAAAAGTCCAGTAAAGTTCTTGTAAACATGTTGCA
This sequence comes from Scomber scombrus, assembly GCF_963691925.1. Taxonomy (NCBI): domain Eukaryota; kingdom Metazoa; phylum Chordata; class Actinopteri; order Scombriformes; family Scombridae; genus Scomber; species Scomber scombrus. The sequence goes on along the minus strand of NC_084975.1, from coordinate 6,885,567 downwards.
CCACTGATTACTTAGAGAATAGTGGAATTGTAATATGGATAAGTAATACAACTCTATTACTAATAATGCCACTATAAATAAAGTTCCCAACAACATGCAGGCTGATTTGAATGGTAATTAAAGTGTGTGGAGAGTAATTAAAAATCAATGCCTTTCTTAATGAGACTCCTAATTGGTTAAATGGAGTCTTTAATCTCAAAATAAGCCCATTACCTGGTAAATCACCTCAATACTTTGGTGGTATATATTCTGAAGAGACTCAAAACAGCACATTTTCATTCAGTGTCCCAATTACAACTGTGAAAATCACTAGCAGAGCACAGCAGCTCCTCTTTATTTGTTTTCTCAGTGTTATGTTGCCTTTAAGGACTGTTAGAAATGTTGTAACTATGAAAGCCTCACATGATTAAACCTCCTAAAGTTACTTGTAAGACTAGAGGAAGTCTTCACTGACATGTAGCTGCAGAGATGAGACAGTAAAATGAAGGATTTTACTGATTCATGTAAAACTATTTATGATATTGAACTATGTTTTGCCTGCTGTAGCCTTTCCAGTGTTTCTATTTAACACAGTGACTGAAGAAAGACATGCATTTCCTATATGTAGTGATTCAAAAATAAACTAAAATGAAATAAAACAATGGCAACACAATAAGAAAACCCTATCAGAAGCTACTTGAGTGAATTAAAACTCCAGGCACCACAACCAGTGTGGAAACCGCCATATAATTGAGTTTAACTTTGGTGTTATATTGTCAATCAGCTGATAACTGAGCAAGAAAATGTTTTTTTGTATCAGATTGTGTTTCTTCTCAGCTCATTTACGGTTAAATATGTATCAAGCAATATTAACTTTCATTGAACTCATTGTGCCATTCATCAGGAAATATTTTATTGGTCCGATGCTTTGCAGATGCAGATGCTTCTGTCCAAAGCAAATTGCATACTTTCCCTCATATACACAAACAAGGTGCAATTTGGGGTTCAGTGTCTGGCTGAAGGAGACTTTGACAAGTGGAAGCAGGACGAGTGGGAAATTGAACCTCCAAACCCATGATTAAGGAAAAACCTGCTCTTCCGCCTGAGTAACTCCCACTCCCAGATTTTAATGTCAAGAGACACAAGCGCAGAAAGAAATGACTGTTCAATGTGCAAAGATGGTGAATCTGATTTCTTTTCCAGTGTCATCCACATGAATGATCCAACATATTTAACATTTTCTTCTTACCCATACACAGCTTAAACACTCCTACATATCAGGCACATTCTTTAATGATAATTTACTTTTAGGCCCCTACATTAATATAACACAGTATAGAAGATATTTCAGTTACTGTCAATTTGCAGATGTTAACACCACATTTCTACCAGTTAGCTGCACTATATACTGTATATTCTATGTAGTTATGACTTTGTGTAATCCTGTCCAATCTTATCACTTCTTTTTCATCTTTGATAAAGTTTTGTTCGCACTTCATGCAACAAACTGTGCTTCGAAACTAAAACAAGTAAAATATATGAACATAAATGTAATTTTTTTGGGTAATTTCTGACATTTCAGAGACCACTGGCGGAAGTACTCAGAGTCTTAACTTAAAATACATATATCTATATCACACCAAATGCCAAAGGTCCTGCATTCAAAATTTAAATAAATAAATAAAATTACAAAAGTATTATAAGAAAAACATGAAAAATAAACCTACTTGTTATATAGCATGACCAATATCAGTGTTATATTATTATAATTTATACTATTGCACCATTATTTCTGATTGTTACATGATATATTGTATTTTGATGCTGTAACTGGTGAATATGGAGCTTATTTGAGCAACTTTTTTAATATAAAGTTGTGTGGTTTAATATATCAATGCATCATACTTTACAAAACGATATCATGTTTTGTGGGTTAATAATGAAATTGCAAACTAATTCCCATCAAACAAATTGTAGTTCAGTAAAAAGTACAATATTTACAACATCTTAAAAGATCTTTTTCACCTTGCCCATCACCTGTTTGAACTGTTTTCCTCCAGGAAACGCTACAGGTCCATCACAACACACACACACACCACATGATTTATGAACACTTTTTATCCCAAAACCATTACCATAATGAACTCTGAAATGAAAGCAAACCCCTGGAACAAATCACAACTTAATGTGCAATAATTTATTTATTCATTTATTTATTATGTACAATAATATCTATGAGCACTTTTTTTAACATCACATTTTAACTGCATACACTGGCAATGAATACGTGTATGGTTTGTTTTGCAGTGCAGATGAGAGTATGAGTGAATGAATGGATGCATTTATTAATTTTTTATCTATCTCTATTTATTTATTTTTTGCACCTGAATTTCGTTGTGTTTTGTACAATGGCAATAAAGAATCTAATCTGATATTCCCTTTTAAAATGTACGTAGCATTTATGCTACGTACAAGCACGTCATATAATGCTTAGATATAGTATTTGGTTACTTCCACCAGTGGAGGAGAAATTTACTCCAGCTCATAGTCTTGAGTTGTCAATTCATCCACCGACACTCGGATGTACGTGCTTCAGCGGAGTCCCTGAAGGCGGCGCCGGCCCTGCCAGTGATCGCTGAGCTCCCGGGAGACTCCACCGACAGGGAATGAGATGAAATAGGACTTGAGACCGGATCATGGCGGCGCCTGTCGGGCGGGACACCTTACCTGAGCAGTGGTCTTACGGCGTGTGCAGGGACGGCAGGGTCTTCTTCATCAAGTGAGTGGAGATAATACGCGCTTTTACGCAGCGTCTCTCTCGGTTTAACGGGAGTGAGCGGTGGTCTGCTGCTGCTGCTGTTCCGTTTCCTTCCTTCCCTTTCCCCGGTGGTGTAACAGGTGTTTTTCCTCCTCTCTCTCCCTCTCTCTTTCTCTCTTTCTCCCCTCTTCCTCTCTCTCTATATCTCTCTGCCTGTGTCTGTGCTGCAGCGATGAAGCACGGATCACCACCTGGCTCCATCCCCGCTCCGGTGAACCGGTAAACTCCGGACACATGATCCGCTCAGGTAGGCGGCTAAAGCAGTTTCACCTGTGTTCATGGTGCCCTCATGTTTACTTTATTGTGTGTGTGTGTGTGTATGTGTGTGTGTGCGCATATGTGTGTGTGTATATGTGTGTATGTGTGGGGCCAACTTCAGTGCGCATTTTGGGCCCAACCCCGAGCAGAGAAAACTTTCAGGTGTCCCCAACAAGTGTGTGTCGTTTGGTTTAATTTCAGACCTGCCACAGGGATGGGAGGAAGGTTTTACCAACGAAGGGGCCAGCTACTTCATAGAGTAAGTGTTTTATATATCATACTACTGCTGTTTCTGTCTCCGTTATTGCCACACACAGTCACCTGCGCTGTACTTGAAGTCACTTCAAGTCGTGGCAGCTTAATATGGCTCCTGTCTAATTCCACTAGCAGGACTAATTAGCGCAGGGACAGTGTGGATTTAAATGAGTGTGTGTGTGTGTGTGTGTGTGTGTGTGTGTGTGTGTGTGTGTGTGTGTGTGTGTGTGTGTGTGTGTGTGTGTGTGTGTGTGTGTGTGTGTGTGTGTGTGTGTGTGTGTGTGTGACTGGGACTAACCTGCTGACCCTCTAATGACCCCAGTGCTTTCATTTATTGCAGGTGAACGTGTGTTTCTTATAGTTACAGTATTTTCTGGCATTGGTACAAGTTGTTTGGATGTTTATATTTATGTCATAGCTTCTATCAACAATCAAATGCAGTGAATTTTTATTATGTGATAGCCAACACATTTGCCTTGACTTGCTTTGTACTTTATCTGGTTATTTCCTTCTTATCCAAGAATGCCTTTGAAAAACGTTTTGCATTCAGTCATAGCTGTGCATATAAACAGGGTTGGGAAGGTTACAAACAGGGTTGAGAAGGTTACTTTGGGAATGTAATAGGTTACAGATTACTAGTTACCCTATGTAAAATTTCATAAGTAATGTAATTTCAATTAGTTAATCAAAGTAATGTAACTTATTACATTTGATTACTTTCTACTTTTCTAACCAATGTTTTCAGCTGTTAGGGTAAATGTTCCCATTAAGCACCAAAAGCTAAGTTCAGGTGTTTTTCATGGATACTGACATGATTTATAAGGGAGATCATTTCTTATAAAGCAAGATTTATCTCTTATTTAACATGTATTCATTGGTTCATGTAAATTTGGGAATATAAAATAAAGTTATTTTATTATAGTAGTCAAAAGACTGGCATGTGCCTAATTGGTACTGTGGCACCATTTAGGCCCATGTGTGCTCCAAATAAGGTCCACATCATGATTTATTTACCAAATATAAAAAAATTGATTTCAAAGAATTAAAAACAGTAATATATGTATTCAGTAATATGTTAAATATTTAAAAAATGAAGAAAAAACACTGCTCTTAAGCAAAATCTTAAAGGTCTGACTTCAGATGTAACCTCCTTTTGTAACAGTCAACATTTTTATAAGTAACTGTAACAGATTACAGTTACATTTATTTTGTATATTTAATTATGTAATGACTTTACATGTAACTAGTTACTCCCCAACACTGCTTACACTCACCAGCCACTTCATTAGGTACACCTGTGTAATCCAATACAACAGCTCTGCCATAAATTCTACTTTTACGAAGCTTACACATTTTTAGTTTTTGTAGACATTGTCGGAAAGGTGATAATTCTCCTTTATTTTTATTATTGAAGTTGTAGTGGGTGGCTTCGGTGTACTGGAGTGCATTAGTCACCACGGCCGCAATAATAAACATAAAGTAGAATTATCACCTTTCTGACAATGTCAACAAAAACTGAAAATGTGTAAGCTTCGTAAAAGTAGAATTTATGGCGGAGCTGTTTTATTGGATTACATTACATTGCACAGGGTGTTCCTAATAAAGTGGCCGGTAAGCGTACACTCAATATTTACACTCACTGAGCTCTTTATCAGGAACACCTTTGTAGTTTCTAACCTTCCTGAGAAGCATCAATAAAGTATTTTATCTAATCTATTTTTGTAATTTTTGGGTATTTACAGTTAATCCTCATGACATTTTATAAAGAGGGTCGTGCAGTTTGATACATAATGTAAGAAACCACTTTAAAAAGTGTTAACTTGGTTTTGTTGGTATTTTTTCTGCAGACCATTCTCAGACAGAGGATAGTATAAAATAACGCTTTAAATGGAAAACCAGTGAGTGCCATCTAATGCAATTTAATACAACAGCTATGCCATAAATTTTACTTTTTTCGAGTGTTTTTATAATTGAATGTGCTCCTAGTATTTTACCATCCCCATGTATGTTAATGGAATGGACAAAATATTAGGAAGACTTTTCAGTATAATTCAAAATATATTGGATTATATTATATTGCACAGGTGTTCCTAATGAAGTTCATAATATGCATTATATATTATATGTGATGGCCTTAAAGATTTTCATCGACCCCGCCAGGGATATATTGTTTTAATCGTCCCTTTAATTCATGTATCCTGTCGTTTTGTTGGCCCCAAAATGGTAAAAAAATTGTTATCCATCTTTGACACATTAATCATGTGTACCTTTTTAATTATAGACTGTAAACTACACCGCAGGTCTTGTAATTCCCAGAAAATAGTAAAATACAGATGACGTACGAGCTCTGGTACTGTGGGAACTCCCCTGTAGTAGTCCATGTAGCTAAAAAATAATATGCCTCAAGGTGTGTTCAGACTGAAAGATGAGCAGAACTTTCATCTCACGTCATTCACACAGGTTTAACCACAAGACTGTTTGTGCAAGTCTGTGTTTATTCACCCAAAAGAGTGAATAGTCAGTGTATTAACTGTACAGCTAGAAACTGAGGCACAGCCAAAGTGTAGGGGAGTGTCTGTCAGCCTCTGACTGAACTCAGAGCTCACAGGGAACTCAATTTCCCTTCAGTCTCTCTTCTTTTTCCTCTTTTGTCTGTAAACTTATGAAATGCACTCATAGAGTCCTGGAATAAGTGCAAAACATTTCAGGCTGAAACTTTTCCAACTTGTTTGGACTCATTTTCCCATTAGTGTATGTCATCTGGGTGAATTTGGGTTTGTTTGCGTCTTTGCATTGACTTTGTATGGATTTCTGCATCCTCTAAAATTCCCTCCACGTTCTGACTTAACACAGTAATACAACAGCCCTGCAATAAATCCATGGAGGTTATAATGTTCGATTTTCCTGGCACTGTCTTAGACAGGTGTTCATTCATTTCTATAGTAATTTGGGAGGCTGTAGTTTGTCCTGCTGTTGAGTTGTACTGAGTAATACTGCAACACGGTTCTAGTGTTTGGCTCAATCTAAAGCTAAATGTGCTGCGTCTTTTTAAATTAATGTATCATTATGGATCCATTTGCATGATTAAGTGATGTGAAAATCTAAATCCAATCCTCACTGTGCTATGAGAGCCTTTGATACTTTTAAGATATGATGATTGGAGATGTTGGATGGTGTTACAGGATATCTTCGCTTTAACAAGTAATTAGGTGAAACAACTTAAAATCTTCAAATAAATATGCTAAATGTACTCGATCTTTGCTGTAATTGAAGTAGCAGAGCTGACTTGATGTTTTGTGGCTGCTCTGGTCTGTTGAGGCTGTTAGTGCTGCAGTTCATCTCTCTGCCGTTTTCATGTGAAAGCAAAATGCTGAGTAAACAAAGCTCTTGCTCTTTGACCTTGATGTTTTGCATCAGTGAAGAAGATGAATAATCGTCTCCATTGTTGTCAGCAATGTCATGCCTTTGCTCAGTCTGAGTTATTGTCTGCAGAACACAGAGGAAAGAAGCACCAAATAACAGCACACAGAGGTGAAGACACGCGTCATGTGACTCGGACGCGAGTCACAAGACTTGGACTTTAAACTCAATCCAAAGAGTTTGACTTTTTAACACCAATGACTTGTGCTTGGAATGACATAACATCCTTCCTAATTCCAAATATGAAAACATTATCTTCTTAAAAATGCAACAAATCAGCACTTCATTTTTGTTTGTATAATTCGAATCAGTCCAACATTAGTTGGAGCAGGACGGATCTGTGACTCTGGTGGTGCAGGCCAAGAGACAGACAGATAACACACTTGCTTTGTATATGAAACACAAAGTCGAAGACTCAAACCTGCAGTGCAACACTTTAGTCTCCTCCCCCTGCTGGCAGGGAGAGTAATTACAAAAAAAGCAAATTTCCAAATGAGTGTAATTTGATTAAACTGACCACATATTGGGGAAACTAAATAGATACTTTTTCACCTGAAGAATGTGAAAACTGAATTAAGTGACATATTAACAGTCTGTCATGGCTGGCTCAAAACAATGGCAAATAATGCGAGGCGACACAAGAAGTTAATTGATTTAACCCAAAACCAAATGTCCAAAATGCTATGAGGTGTAGCAGTCAGTAAATCAGTGGTGTTAGTGTGTCCAGGATTGGCACTTGACCAATACTGGATTTTAGAGGTGGATACCGATACTGATATTAGGAAGCAAAATAATTCCAATATATGTACAGAATATATCCATAAACACACAATTTTTTAGCAATGATCCCTTAAATGTGGTTATGAGACACTTGTGTCAAAGATATGTAATGGAGACTGTGATATTTTACAGTTTAACAATAAACTTGTGTAAAATGACATCAGTGCACTGAAACAGTAAACTTCACTGGGAATTAAATTAAATTAAACCCCACACTGAACAAAAAAACATGCATATATTAAACTTAAAAGTATACAAAAAAATGCTGCTTATATAACTTTAATAAATAAATAAATATCGGCACATATCAGACCACATATCCGCTGAGACTGATAAATGTGTGACAGGTCAATATCGGCCAATGATATCAGTTGAACGGTATATCGGTCGGGCTCTAGTGTGTATGCATGATTGTCGAAATAGAGAGTGATGTGTTTTAAGGTGGAAACAAAAGCAAAAAGTGAAAAAAACAAGAATTATGTAGTGAAAATTACAACAGTTTTTAGTCATGCATACCCATTGTGCTTTGCAAAGATACCCGAGGAACCAAGCCCCCATCTGGAACATGATGTAATTTCCTGGCAAATCTAAGGGGGTAACCAATCATTGCTGGTTGACACAAACAGGCATCATTACTGGTGCACCAGTGCGCGAATGTCATACCAGACACCAAACTCTGTACACTGTGAAAAAATACAGAGACATTTATCTGGCAGTGATTGTGTAAACTTGTTTGGCAAGAGCTTGAATGCAACAGATGTTCATTTACGTAAAAGTTCTGCAATCCAGCTTTAACACAGGGGAATATATTTTATCTACAACATCACATTTTGGACTCAGCAATGCTTCGACATATCCAGTTGGCATACATGTTTTTTTTTTAAAAATCTGCATGTGTGGGTTTGTTTTTAAGACTCTTTGGCGTGTAATTCATTTCTCTGTTTGTGGAATATTCATATTCAGACACCATTTATCCTAAAGCCTGTGTAGGATTGTAAAAAGAAGTTGACGGCATCTATTAAGTTTTTTGACTCAGTTGGTCATTAATCAGCTGTTATGAGGTGCTGTAATGTCCTTTAAACACCCTCAGTGAGATTTAGTGCTTTATGAATTCTCTGTGTGGAGACATCGAGAGATTAACTCGTCATTGCAGATAACAGAGTTCAAGGGTCGTTTTGTTTTGCTGGTGATGGTATTTGCTTTCCTATAAACTAGGAAACTATTATTTTTGTTTTTTTGGGTCTAAGCAGTTTCAGATTTTAAGGGGATGTTGTTTATTTTCACACTTATTGCGAAATATCTTGTTAGACATTGTTATTTAAAATTCGTGTGAATGAGACCTGCTGTTGAGTTTTGTGATGTGTAACTCAGACTGTGTGTGTGTGTGTGTGTGTTTTCTTTGGCACATGAATATAAACCACTCTGGCAATTACTGCCTTTGTTGAATTTCTGATTAAATATTTCCTTTTTAAATTAAACCTTTCTTTTATGTCACATTTACACTTTTTTAAAAACATGTAACTCAAACATGCTGAGGCGTCCAATTGGCTTTCAAGCTGTTAGCAGGCAGTTATTGGTGTGTCTGCTTGTTTGGCTTGAAAGCATCTTGTCAATTCTCTAAAACATAATGAAGACTTCAAGGCAAACAACCATCAATAGAAGGTAAAAATGAATTTTCCCCCCAAAAATGTTTTCATTTTCAGCCATGCTTTAAAGATACTGAAGGTTCCCCGTAGAGTCCATCTGTTAGTTTCCACTTTGATTTCGAGCAATGTTGATTTATTCTCAACTTCAATATAAAAGATGAACTTTGTGAAGTCCATACCATTTAAGGTTTCATCAATTAAACAATACCTGCTTCCATCACCTGGTTTGTAGCCAGATCAGAGCGAAGCAAATTTAGGGTGTTGAATCAGACTCTGGCTTGGTTTTCTGCCTTGGTGAGATTGATTTGGACAGATGTGAACACGGCAATCAACAATCACATCGACCTCGGTAGGATTGCCCCGTTTAGATCTGCCTCAAATTAAATCTTGACGGTTACCTTGTGGCAAGTATGTGATCCGACCTCGATCTGACTCAACTACAAGGCGTACTCTGCACAGCTCCCATATCCAGGTGAGGCTTTGCATACGCTGAAATCATTAGTGGCCAGCAGCTATCAGAAAGGGAATCGAGGTCTGACCTTAAGTAACACAATAAAGTTTGTTATATTTTAGATATTTTGCAGACAGGAGCTTCTGTCTTTATGTTCCTGCTGCAGCCCCAGACACTGACCGAGCTCTCATGTGGCTTGTATTGATGCATTTCAGTTCTCTTGTTTTTTTTCTCTCTGTGAAAAGAAACCAAACCAAGGGCAAAAACACACCAAGTTTACAGACTCGTCCACTGATTTAGACCACAGAAAACGAACTGTAGGTTTGAAAACGCCTCCAGACTCTTCTGGGAGTCAGTGACGGATGTCTGATTGTGTTTACTGTAACTGTGTGCAGGAAAATCATCAAGTTCAGTTTTAAAATGCACCATTGAACAGGGAGCTGCTTCCTGTAGAAAATACAGTATTGTACAACATAGCAGTGAATATGAGTTGGTTCAAGGTTCTCCAATGTGTGGATTTCCTGCTTTTCTTTGCTTAACATCACTTTAAATTTAATATGTTTTGGATTAGAAATGTTAAAAATGCAGTTTAAAGACGTGACCATGGGATATGAAAACTTCCGATGGACATTTCTTTTGGACCGTTTTCCATTTTGTACACTAGACTTTTGCACGAAATTTCCTCTTCTTTTGAGAATTGATTCATTGGGGAAAAAAACTTATAACGATATGCTCATATTTAACATTTTTAAGATGTAACTCCCAAAAGATAGTTCAACTCTTTTTTAAAAAATCAGCATAAAAACATGTAAATAAACCAAGACTGTGAAGATGGACATTACAGTCTTGTTACATACCAAATAAAATGGTGCGTAGGCTTCAGTTACATCATGACTTAAATAATAGCTTGATATAAAAGCATCAGGTGATTCATGGATTTGTTTATGTCCACCAACTTGAGGTGTAAAAGGAAAACCTTGCTCCATAGAAGAGGGACAAACACTCCTCGTCTTCTGCTCAAGTGGGGCCTTTGATCTGTCTTCTTCTCCAAACTTTTAATTGGCTTATGAATGGTATTTCTTGAGCAGAAATAACAAGGTGAAGCAATAACAACCTTGGAATCCAATATCCTATTCACGTTGAAGGAGGACTATTTATCTAGAGGCCATGTTTATATAACAGCCCCCCAGGGCTCCACCACTGTCTGTTCTGGAGCCTCTTCTATCCAAAAAATGTTTTTCATGTTTTTATTACTCACAAAAAAAGAACAACACTGCTCCTTATGTGTCTCGGTGTGCTGTTCATTGTTTTTCATTGTCTTTGGACGCTCGCAGAGTTTTTGGGGAACAGAATAAGCCCAGTTTTATTCCTCAGACAGGACAGCGTCTGTTGATGATGCTACATTTCACTGTGGATTTGAGTTGTTAACTTCCTTTGTTGCTTTTTATCTGTTTTATACCTTTTTTAGGGAAAGATCCTCTGTGGTTTAATATCAAAACAAACCCAGCAGATCCAAGTCAGAGGCCCTAAGAAACATTTATTCATCTCTTACGTAAGATGAATAACTTTTTGTTACTTGTTGGAACAAATCTTAAACTCCTTGTAAGAGCTGCCACTTATATAATTGCTTCCACTTTTGAAGCAATTATTACCTTTCACACTTTATCAAAAGATTAAGTGTAATCATTTGTCTCCAGTAAGTGAGATCCTGCCAGGTATGAATGGGGCCTTTGATGCTAACAACTCAGAGCTGATACAGTTCAGTTGTTCAATGTTGTCTTGTATTGTGCTCAATTTAGTTACCAGATAATGGTCTACATGTTTTTCTTGAAGATGTTCCACTATAATACGCTGCGGGACATGTCAACAGTCAAAAACCCAAAGATATGAAGTCTACAATAAAAGCAGAAAATCTTCATATTTAAAAAGTTGGATCTAGTAAATGTTTGACACTTTTTCTTTGACTTAAATGATTAATTGATCATAATTGTGGGTTTTCTGCTCTATGTGAAAAGCTCCTTGACATAACTTTTGTGGTGATTTGGTTCTGTATAAATGAAATTCCATTGAAAAGTAACTGAACCTGAAATTATGACTCTCTAACTGACCTTATGTTGGTCATATTGATATGTTTGATGAATTCATTCTTCATACAGACAGTCACAATATGTCTGCAGCAAGGGGTGGGGGTGCAGATGAGAAGATGGGGAAAAAAAGAAAAAAATTCTCTTGTCAGTCATATGGCAACACTTTGACTTCATTCAATACAACACAGGACACGAAATAAAGTCAGAAAGCAGCAGCGAGTGGGGAGTGAGAGAAAAAAAGATGTGGTGAGGCTGCGCTCAAGACAGGCAGGCAGGCACGGTTGCTGTAAATGTAACCTGTTTACCAAGAGCTGAGTACAGCTGAGTACAGTATGTTGATGGGGTTTACCTTGAAGTTATCTTTAACTCAGCCCTGGACCTGTAAAGCAGTGCTGTGCCTCCTGAGCACATGCTGGAAGCTGAGGCAGCTTGTTTCAGATGCAGCAGTCTGTTACTCAACCATCTGTTAAAATTAGATTTATAAGACGAATCATGGAATTTACCTTTTTAATTTTCTGTCAAATACCTAAAAGTGTTCCTAAATTATGGATATTCAGAAGTTTTCTGTTTATTTTTGGTACAAATAACTAATAATAGGTCCACTGTGAGGACATGAACTGTTGAGCACGGCTGTATTTAATAAGATAACACTTGATTAATCATTACCAAGGTATAAGCAACGATCAATCATGATATCGATGTTAGCTGTTATCACACCAGCCTTGGTTTCACTACTTCTAGATGCTCGGAAAGGTGAAAAAAAGCCTCTGAGGTACAGTTGTATCAGTATATAGTTTGTTGCGTGTCTAATGAGCTAAATGATCACAATCTGTCCCTCAGTGTGCCAGGTGAAAAACCACTTATGAATCACAGCACCAAAATTGTGTTATTTAGTTTAAACACAATCAGCTTCAGTAATTCACCTCAGCGTGTGTTGACGAGCTCATTGGAGACGTTACAGCAGCATCAGCAGTAAGATTGTTTGTCAGCCTCTGGCTATTTACATGGTACTTTGTTCCAGTCTGTCCCTAACGTTCATTCTCAGTTCTTCCTTGCCTGGGCTTGTTTTTAATAATCCCCCCTTATGTCCTCCCTCCGGACAAGTGGGACGAAAGTATGAGTTTGGTTTGTTTGACGACTTCCTCCACCGCAGGCTGAGCTCACTCTCACATACCTCTCTTCAGGAGTTTTACTGTGTGCGTAAGACTTTTTGTTTGTTTAAAAATGTTCAAACTTTTGCACTATTTGTGACTCCTGTTCGTGTTTGCTCACGCTCATACCTGCATATATGCACACAGTCGTAATGTGTGATCCCCCCCTGACACCCCATCGAGAGGCCTGCAGATTGGTCTTCCTCCTCCTTATCCTGCAGCCACTCCCAGCAGGGGGGCTTCTAGTACAGGGAGGTGGGGAGCAGAGCCGATCAGATCCAAGGAGGGATAAACCTCCTGCAGGATCGTCTGCATGACTGGCTTCACTGAAGGGGATTGAAGGAAGGCAGGAGGGAGAAACAAAGACACACACACACACATACACACACACACACACACACACACACACACACACACACACACACACACACACACACACACACACACACACACACACACACACACACACGCACGCACACAAAAAGTGAGAGAGCCAGCCAGAGAGCAAGAGATGCCTGTTGGTAGTAGGAGACAGCTGGTCCAGTCCCAACAGCCCTCAGCTCTGTCCTTTGTCATTATCCTGTGAGTGTGTGTGTGTGAGAAACATACACAAGTGCCCCGTTTAATCAGTCTGTAAGCACTTTCTTACTGGAAGCACATTTGACTTCAGTGTAGTGCTAAAATGATTAGTCAATTGATTAGCCAATTAACAGAAAATTAACCACCAACTATTTTTTTCAGGCATTTACTGAGCTGTAACATTTCGTGGCTCCCTGAGGTTTTGCTGCTTTTCTCAGTTTTATATCAGATAAACAGCCTATTTTATATCAAGACGTCACATTGTGTTCTGGGAAATTAGCATTAGCGTTTGTCACTTTTTCTGACATTTTAACTCATTAAATGATTAATCAATTAAATCAAAAATAATCAACAGAAATATTCTAATTAGTTGCACAAACTTACTTCTGGATTCCTCTGACGTGTCAAAGCAAGTAGTAAAGTCTGGGTTATATACAGTACATGAAAAAACAAACATTCAAGTACGGCACAATATTATGAGCTGCAGTACATTCAGTGACTGAAACACACAAGTGCAAACTGTCAGACTCTCAACAGATGTGAACCCTTACCCCTTACATCTGTGGGACTCTCTGCTACATGGCAAAAGCTGATATTCACTAAAACATGACAGGGACCTGATGTAATGATGCCAGCCAAACACTTTTAAAAGGTGTGCATTTTAACAACATGGCTAGATATATTTGAACATATTCATAATATTCTAGATGATCTGCATACTGGATTTTCCCCAGAGCTTTCGATTACATCTCACGGTCTAACTTCAGATCAAGGAGGCCATTTATATCCAATTGGAGACCATGTTTGATTAGAAACAGAGTTTACTTAGCTGAAGCACCTTGAATTAAGATTAATTTGGGTTAAACTGCCGTTTCCAGGGTCAAAAATGAACTTTCAAACTCTGAACTATCATACCATCACATATTAGGATAAACTCTGTATTATTTATAGCAGCAATTACAAATACAAAACTTTTTGTTTGCTCCACTTGACTTCAGTGTCTTATATAATAATGATTTTGCTTTCTTGCTGCAGATGTAATCTACTGTATGTGTAAGAATAATATCCCAAATCCCAAATATTTATAAGAAGAATCTCGTTTAATCTGTGAATTATAGAGTGTAAGTGGTGGAGGGTCAGATGCCACTGGAAGATCAAAAGTTAAAGCTCCCTTATGAGTAGTTTCAGCCAAAGACATTTTTCACTCTAATCATGCAGTGAGAGAGGAAAACTACTATTTCTGGCTCTCTCAACTATCATTCTAGCCACTGTTCTGTTTGTGCATTTTATTGCTTTTGTATTTTATTAAAAGTTACCTCACTGAAATATAAAATCTCTGTTTAGCAGGAGTATCCCAGCCAAGTTAAAACATCAAACATAGAACAGAGAGGTTACAAAACATACAGGACGAACTTATGAACTATATAAACTATGAGGTGGAATAATCAAGATCAAATTCATGATGTAAGACTTATAAAATAAGTGCAATAAATGTACGATAGCAAGGAATAAAAACACATGCAGTAGATAAAAAAATAAGAAGATGATGATTAACATAAAATGGATACATCAAATATTAAAACATTAATCATAATACGTCCTAATATCTAATCAGTTCCACATTTCGAAAAGCAAGACATCAAGATCGACTTGCCTCTAATTCTTAATAAAAATGTAAAGATAGCACTCTTAAAACTTAATTACGACAGAATGGCGCTGACACTGAGTGACACAGGAGTTTGAAGTTTTACAAAGGTGATGCTCTTGGCAGAAACCTGGAATTGGTTGAGCAGTGATTTGAAGACTGCATGATTGGCAGCGTAAGCACAATGATACTATCACGAAGCCGTGACAAAGAGGCTTATCTCAAAGCAGCTTACAATAATGTCAGGAGTATGGCCATGCAAGACTTAAACCCTTTAAGGCTCTGTGTTATACTGACTGCAGATACCATCAAGACAGTTGGAGCACCTTTTGTCCTGTAATGTCTTTTTTCTGTGTTATGAATGACTTTATTAAAAGGTTTGCTGAACAGGTATGCTTTTTGTCAGCAATGCGTGGGTTCACATTTTTCCCTGTGACACACATTCAGGCTGCCCAATGTGATGACAGGAGTGGTTTAAAAGATAAAAGAGCATTTCCATTATTTCTTTTAAAGAAATACAGTAACTGATATTCTTTCTCTGTGCACATTAAAGGACATTCATACTCAAAAGGCAGAGTCGATGATTCAACATTTAACCCAGACTTTACCTGGTCCACTTTTGAGTCACACATCGCTGTCACATAAACTCGCTCTTCATTCAGCTGCTAACTACTAGTTACCGTAGTTAGCAAGGTTGTTGTGTAGCAGCTTTGGTTGATATAGTAAAATAGCTTGTTTAAAACTAGCAAAGTACACCTTCATTTTGCCTGAGAAGTTGGGAGACCGTTGTGTTTTGTTTGCAATGAAACATTGATCTTAATGAAGAGTGGGAACACAAGACGCAGCTATAACACCAAACATACCTGATTTTAGAGCCACAAAACTGGACGAGTTGAAGTCGATTTGAGTCCTGATTAATGGTGCTAATGATTATTTTAATTATTGATTAATCTGATGATTATTTTCTCAATTAATCGATGCATCGTTTTGCCTTCATAAAGTGAAAAGTTATACCTTGGAGCGGAAGGTGATGGCTATGAATTTCTTGACTTGTACAACATTTAGAGAGATTCAGTTTATTATCATGTGTGACACAAACATAACTTTGTGTCACACACTTGAGAAGCTGCAACCTGAAAATGTTTGTCAATTTTCCTTAAAAAATGACACAAACAATTCAATAATACACACAACAAGTAATCAGTTAATTGACTCATCGTTGCAGCTCTAGTCGTGCTATCAAGACTCTGGCAGGATAATTGTAAAAATGAATTTTCAACAGTGAGGAACTCACAAATGAACACTTCAGTGTCTCCACCTGCTCCAGGTTAATGACTTGGCTACACAACAAAGGTGCTACGTCTCCCATTAATACAGAGATGTTGTTCTTATACAGAGTGCCACCTTTAATAGACCTTTTATACATTGGAAATTTATGAAGTAGACCCTTGTATTTGTATTTGAGGACCCCTGCTTAAGGCTAACCTTCAATCACTACATCAAAAACCCTGCAAGCAATTCATATTATGAAAAGAAAGGATCACTGATGAGTCACAGCAGAATATATTCCTGTGTCCCTGGAAAGATCCTGTATAACTGATGTATAACTAGGCAGCATATAAAGAGCTGAGCCGCATTTAGTGTCTCAGACGGTGGGGAGAGCAGCGAGTGACGTCCGATTCCTCCACAGGCTGATTCAGGCAGGAAAACATTCTGCTGTCTGAGACACTAAACGCAGCTCAGCTCGGCCGGACAGCCGCTGGACAGCTTTGACTTTCTGTGACGGTGTTTACATACGTGCAACTTCAACTTTATTTGTATAGCACCTTAAACACAACAGGGTTGATCCAAAGTGCTTCATACAAAGGAAGAACACACACAAAATAGAAAACACAATGAAAGAGAAATCAGAAAAAAAAAATACATAGTGACAGTTAGACACAGTTAAAAGCTAGGGAGTAAAATAAGTTTTAAGGTTTCTCTTGAATATTACAATGGAGGGAGGGAAACGAATGGTTGGGAGGAAGAGAGTTCCACAGTTTGGGGGCAGCAATGGAGGAGGCCCTGTCCCCAAAGACAATTCAGTCACTGTGATTGTGAAACAACCTAAAATTGAAACATACCTTTTGTATCTTCAGTTATCAGAGCATACAATTCCTAAAACCCAATCATTGTTCCCTCCAACGACCCTGGTAGCTACTAGCTACATTTATGTAATGTTCTTGACATGTTAACATTTTTTACCTCCATTTCTCTTTGAAAATATAGACAGCCCAATCTGTGCTCTTTGTAACACCAGGAAACAGCTCCACAATCATATTTTCTTTCTTTTTCTTTTTCATTTCCGAGCACAAGACCGACCGCCGATATCACACGTAGTGCTCATATAGCCATGATTTGAACATTTTTTGACTCACTTCCCCGACGACTTATGAAATTGTGCAAAGTTGTGAAGGATAATTGGCTGAAGGTCATACTTGTAGTGTTGCCAGTCTCCTGAAAAGACAGGGCAAGACTTTATTGCACTATGATTGCTTAATCTGAGATGGTGATCATCACGAAAGACAATAATACCATGTAGTCTGATCCCGGCATTAAGTGAATCCACATCGCTGGTTTATTTGAGGTTGTTTGCTTACGCAGAAAAAGGACAACTTCAAGCAGTGGGTTCTGAGGAAAAGCATTTTTTCCCCTCCACCTTGAGACATGGTGAAAAATGTTTGTGAACCTGCTAATAAAACTAATGGATCACATTAAAGGCGTAAGAACATAGGGTTGGTTTGTGCTCGCCGTCTAACGCTCTTTGTCCTCAAATGAAAACCAGGCTTTGTTTTGCGGTGGAGCCGTGGCTAAACCAAAGAACCAACAGTTCCCTGGCAGACAAATAAAGGCTGGAAGAGAAAGCTTTGTCAACAATAGCTGTTCTGTTGTTTTCATTGGTTGGAGGTGCTAACCACTTTCTGTGTTTGCTTTCGGAACAGCAGGAAAGTTAAAGATTATTTTCTTGTAAATGTCAGCCCAAGGACAGCGTTCATATCCAATGTTGTCTTCACTGGCTGTATTCCACACATTCAGTGATGTTCCCCTCCAGATATTTGCTTCCAACACCTGCTACAATACAAAACGATGTCGTCAGCAACATACGCCAGGGTTCTATTTAGTTTGTGTTTTACATGCTTTGGCCCCCGTTTCACTCTCATTCAGCAGACTTTAGATTACGAGGGTGAATTAGTAACTTCCAGAGCTGCCGGAGGTGAATCATTTCCTCACTTTCTTCTTGGCTTAAGTTCATTTGTTACAACACATCTCATAGCTTTATAGTTCAGAGTATGGTTTGGAATTTCCTTTTTCGGGCTGTTTGAATATGACTTGATAAAGCTTGAAGGTTTTGAAGTGGTACCTGCTTCATAGCTGGAATTTCAGGCATGTGTAAACAAGCACACTGTTTTAGCTGTGTATTGATATTATTCTAGCTTGGTAGTGGTTTGGCTTGATGCAGTAGTTTCATCACTCTTTGGTCGAAGTAAAGCTATGAGAGTAAACACCAGAAATATTTGATGTCAGTTTACCTCCAACAAGTTGAGAAGAAAGTAAAAGTTTGGAGAGGTTGAGTTTTTTTTTTTTTTTTGTAGTTAATAACTTAATAAGATGAGTACATCTTCATGAAATTTAAGCTTCCCAAGAGATAGCATCTACTGAGGCCGCTTCACTCTCGCTTATTCTCTCGTACCTCTTCTTCACATTTTCTCGCTCTCTCTTTCATTGCTCTGCTTCTTGTTCTCTTTCTCCTTTATTGTTTTGCAAGCTGATTTTTGGTCAGTTATGTTGTTTTTTTTCACTCTTCCTCTCATGTTTTATACCTTCTGCTATACCCTCACCTCCAACCTTCAGTCTCTTACTCATTTATTTTCTGTTCCTGCCTGAGAGGTCAAGAGAATAAGAGGCAGTCTTCCACTCGGTACTAAAGAGCCAGGAGTACAGTTTTGATATATGACTTGGTGTCATGATTATAGGTCTAACATTTAAGAATAAGGCTATTGACCTATACTTTTCACCGCTCTACTGGGATATTTAAATTTCATTGTTATAACCCAGAAACTGTAGTAAAAATGTCCTTAAATCCATTTTGATTTAAAGCACAGTGTAAGCAGTGATTGCCAATTTTAACTCGGCACTGTTTTTGCTTATTTTGGGCTTTGATTCAAAGTGGAAAAACACACAAAATCTGCATTGATTTAAGGCTAATTCCTGGGATGAAATCCTCCATATATATCAACATTGACACAATCTTTTCATAGATTGAAAAAAGACTTATTACTAATGTTGGAGTGCAGGGGCAAAGCACTCCGTCTTCAGAATAAATATAATCCTCCACAAAAACTGATCTGATGCACTGAATTTGTTATTGGGGCAGATAATTTTATTATTTAAGAGGCATTGCTTGTGGTGACAGTCCACATTGAATCCAGATTATTTGCCAATGCTACTATAAAATTCAGTTTTTCTGTTATCTGTCATATTTGTTTAAGTCAGAGCAGGCTGCTGACTCAGATTTCAGTGCCACAGCTGATCCATGGCCTCATGTGACTTTACATAAGCGGATGCCAGTAAATGCTACGCAGTGAGAGTTTAGGAGAAGGAGAGCACTTCAATGATATCAGGAAACGGCTCTGGAAAATACTCCAAGTTCAGGTATCTGAATCATTGTCAGAGCCAGATTGATGTGGGAAGTCGGCGAGGTAGCAGAAACCTTCAAGACCAAACACGTGAAAACAGACTAAACAAGTCAACAACAACTAAACACACTGTTAGTTAGTCTCATCAGGTTCAGATTGGGCTTCAGGTTCCCTCAATGAACACAGATGATGCCAATTGAAGGAGAATCATTAGTGAATTAGTAGGAACAAGGATTGTAGTGCATTGAAAATCTATTTAAATAGGTAGCCATGGTAGCCCAAATCCGGTCATATTTGATCATAAGATTGCAACAACGCTGTTGTTGGTCTCACTGAAAATCAGATTCTTTGGGTATACAACTGTCATTAATATTTTAGAAGAAAAAAAGTTTCTCATCTGAAAGCATAAAGAATGCATCATAGATTTGTATGTGAAGGCTGTGAGCTGCGGGTATCAACGAGAGAAGCTCTGTGAAGGTAAGAAGTGAGACGAGAGCAGTGAGTCAATGTTTATGCCTGAATCACTGTGTTCATACTGAAGCCCCACAGACTCAGTCAGCATCACCTCTAGCTAATGATTTATCAAGAGCTTTAGTGTGTGTTTGTACTTTTAAGCACATCCTTCATTCATTGGAGCACAATACTGGACAGATTGAGATGAAATACAAACTGCTGGACTTGAAAGGCTCTTTTGTTTTATTCTCTTTCCACTCGCTGTGAGTAAACTTTAGAGCAGACATTAGAAATCTCATACATCAGTTCAATGTGTCTCTGTAACATATTCATCAATTCATTCAAGATTACCTTTTGTTTTTGATGTCTGTTTTAAAAATTTCACATTAAATGAAACAAATTACCTTGAACTTCAGGCATAGCTGTGGAATATATTGCAGCCATATTTGATGGAAAACAAGGACCAATTTTAAATTTTTCAGAATTCATTTGTGGTTGCTGGGATGTAAATTACTGTTTTTAATCTTCGGATAGTGATAGTGATAGCATACTGACAAATCTGTACATGATGTGACTATTCAATCTGTGAAATGACTGAAAATCATCACCCCTAATTTAACAGTGCTTTGGTTTCTCCTCATGTGTGGCCTGTTTGTGGTGTAGCGAGGCGGCCAGAGGGAGAATCATGATGGCTGGTCTGTGGCTTAATGCTCAGTGTCAGTGACAGCTGGTTTGGTGGAAGTGTTCGTTTTCAGACACTGCGTTTTAGTCACCAGGGACTGTTTTGAAGATCCCTATCTGTTTCTCTTTTTTTTCCTTTTCTTTTACAGTGTGAGCTTATAATGAATTTGCATGCTGAAATGAAATGCAGATACAGATTTTGCCCTTTCCAAAGAGGACCACAGTGTAAATATGTTTTTGACTTGTTTCCAATCTTTTCATTGTTTTTACTGCATTTTCCCTCAAGAACTTGGTTGCTGTGTATTTAAAAAAAATTGTTCACATTTTTGGGAAATACGCTACAGCTGATGTGAAAGGGATTAGCTTAGCTTAGCATTGAGACTGGAAACAAGAAATAGTTCCAGCATCTATTTCCCTGTAAATTACAGAGTGTTAGAGGTGTTGGAAGGTGGATTTTTGAACTTTGAATAGAGCCAGGTAAGCTGTTTCCAATGTTTATAAAAAGCTAAGCTAATCAATTGCTAGCTCTAGCTCCATATCTAGCGTACAGCCTATTCATCTTCTTATTTAACTCTCAAGTAAGGAAAGTGAATCATATTTCCTAAAATTTGACTATCTTTTAGAGGGAGTAAATGCATTTTTACAGTTTTTTTATCATTAAAAGCAACCTCTCACTTTTAATTAAAGGATATTTTGGGGGTATTTTCAAAGCTATCTTAATACAATTCTGCTGTGTCAATATGTGGAAATGGGTTTAAGACAGACTTTAAAAAACCTGAGCCTGTGCTTCAGTCTCTCCAGAAAGGGTGGAAACGATTGAGCTGTTGGTCTGTTGGTTATTGCGGCACTTTCTCACTCCTTAACTACTATTTTTCAGCTAGTGATGTGGCACTTAAAGTCTTCTCCGGTTAGTCACGTCTGCGTCTCAGCTCATTTGTGGTCGTTGAAGATTTCAGGTTGTTTTTCACGATAAGCAATGTGTGAAATGAGCAGTTTCATATTTGTTTGTTGAGGCGGAAACAGGCTACCATAAAAGCGTTTGCTATGGTCTTCTAATCCCTCTTTTAAAAATGTTATTTTTGGAGACTGTTCTCCCTCCTGTCTTCATCCTCCTCTACCTCTTTTTCTCCCTGTGCTTATACACATACAGAGATGACTCTTTAGGGTCATTTCAGTACGCCACATACACGTGTGTGTGTGTGTGTTCCATACTATCTTTGAAGTTAGTCTGAAAATGAATGTCTTGAATATTTAACCTTGCCCTCAGGCTGCTGTATTAATCCACAGACCCTGACAGAAGAATCGGAGTACAACACAGATCTGTCAGCCTGATATGTGGTTTATCTTGATGCTCTGTGGAAATATGAAAGATCGCAAGCACCGACAAAACGGGGGGATGACAGACAGCACATAAAAGTGCTGCGCCGCTCTCTGGTTGCATATTTCATAAACAAATGGATGAGCAGAGGAAGTGGTTTGGTACTAGACCAACAGCCACTCACAGTCCAGAAGTTAATCAGAAAATAATTAACAGCCTTCCGGCCTCATCCGAGAGCTCATGAATCCATTATTAAAAAGAAAAACCACAAAAGGATTTATGTGCCTGTCAACGATCCCAAAATGAAGAAAGGAACACCTCCTATAAAAAATAATAATTGGTTGGAACAGATAGTCAAGCTTGGATCATTGACATGGTAATCCTATTGTGATCGTCATGAATTTTTCTTGTTCTGAGCACACTCGCACCACACCAGCGCCTCTGTTCTTTTGTCCTAATCAGTATGTAATGGTACCGAGTCCAAAAGTTGAGTGGTTTCTTTCTTTCATTAAAAAATAAGAAAAGAAAGCCACTTTAAATATTTGTACAACATTTCTGTGACAAATTATGCTTGAAATAAATGCTACATCCATTCAAAGTTAAGTTTCTGTCACGCACACACTTGTACATCCATTGAAATGTCAACCACAGCATTAAAAAAAGAAGATTTGTGTGCACGACAACCTTGTGTCTTTTGATAGACTGGGAACAGCTGCATTGGATTTCCTGCATCTTAAAGGAGAGGAAAAAAAAGAGAGTTATGTGTTATTTACCTTTACCTACTTTATCAATTTTACTTTTTGACCTTTTACCTTTCAGAGGACATTAAACCACTTGTTGCTTTCAGTGTACAAAAGCTGTCAGTCTTATTCTTTCTTTTTTTAAACTTAGAAAAGGGATTGTGACAGTACAATGTTCACAGTACTTAAAGCAGCCTTATACACAGTGTTTTCTATGTGTCTAAGCACATGAATCTGGGGAAATTAGATGATTTTTGGTACTATATACCTGCCCTATTGCCTGTTTGGTTGCTATGGTTACACCTGCATCCCCACCAACAGCATACAATGTCTGTGTGGTTTGCTTTTTTAATTGTAAATCTTACCTCTTACTGCATACCACATCATGTCTGACGCACTAGGATGCAGTTTGGTAATTGAGTTCAGTTGTAGTCACGGACATTTTTACATTATCTAATGTCCATTGATAAAAATGTCAGGACACGAAGTTCAACATGAGCCAAATATAAAGTGAAGGTAAAATTAGCACATTGGCGTCAATGCATTATGCTACATAAGGTGATGTAGTTTAAAAAATGGTACTGCTTAAGGTGCCACACAAAACACATGTATTATTCTCAGAAGTGGATTGATTTAAAAAAAAAAAAAAAAAAAAGTTTAGGAGTAATTGACTGAGCATTAAGGTCTTTTACAGCAATGCCAATGACATTCACAAAAGAAGAATATACAATATATTATAACAACCACAGTAATATCAATAATTTATTAAATAAAGCGAATAGCAGACATTTCTGGCAAGAGTGATATAGCAATAAAACAGTAAAATGGTGGAAAATGTCAAATAACAAATAACAAACAAGTCTGCCAAGAAGGATATACAGCAACAATAAACACAATAAAATGTAGAAAAGGTCAAATACAACCAATAAATAGCAACAGTGTCTGCAAATCAACCATAGAGAGTTAGACCTCTCTCTATCCACTCACCATGAACATGCACAGTAGCGACAAATAAAAAAAACCCTGAATAAATGAGTGGAGAAACATGAACTGGAGAGGCTTCCATCAATTGCTCAATGGGTCAATGAATGGTTTAATGAGTTGGAATAATTCGCTCCGTCTTTCGCAGCCTCCAGATCCCAATTATACCTATGAGAGAGTTTTTTTAGTGGCGAAATAGGAAACGCTCTTCACCTTCATCAAAACACCATATGAGGAAATGCTAAACTGAAAAGACTTGATAATTGATTTATCGCGAAAAAACAATGAAATGATGAAGTGAAAATTAAAATAATTATTAGTTGCAGCTCTAGTTGAGTGTACAAATTTATGTAATGTATAGGTTTTCCTTTTTTCCTTTTGATGGAGCCGTACCTAAGCATATAGAAAAATAGGGGATTATGAAGGAAAGCACAGTTGTTTTCACCTCGAGACAATTTATGAGCTTTCTTTGGGCTTTCAGCTGCATCTCTCAGTCTTTATCAGTGAATGGAAAGAGGCTCACGTCTTGTATAAGTGGGGTGAAGGTTGGCGGGAGATCAATCCTCTACCTCGTCTCAAAATGTTTGTGTTTGACGTCACCAGTACATGCCATTTTCTCTTTCTGCTCCTATTAAATGTGGAGTACCTTTTGGCAAACTTAGAGCCTTTAAAATGAATCACAGGCTATTTGATGAAGTACAAGATATTTTTTTTCTAGCCAAAGGTCCTTTTATCTATTGAGACCTAATTCCTGTCACCTTGAACAACTATTACAACATTTCATCTTCTCAACACCTTGAAAAAAGACTAAAGTCATCTTTGACTTGCTTCCTTTTATTCTCCGTTTCTTTTTCATCCTTTTTGATTTTTTCCCTGGTTTCATTTTCTTATTTCATCCGGTTATTTGGTTCTCGAAATAGCAGTTGCGCAACAGTTGTCACACCATGAGTGACTAGCATGAGACGGGCTCACAGTTCATGAAGGAAGAGTGGCAGTAAACAAATCAACATGGTCTCTCTCAGGCGGCCGGCCCTGACCGCAGGGACCCAAATCAACGATAATAAAAAGAGTGTTTTTAAGATCTCAACCGTGTTTGCTGCTCGACTCGCCACACGCACTCGGTTTCATCTCTGTGCAATCAAAGCGTAGCTGAATCAAATACCCACATCAAAACCAGCATAGTGTGGTCACTTCTTTATAAGCAGAGAACGGGCAGTACAACCCACAGAAATTGTAAACAAATTATTCCGATTTGTTATCGTGGTTACGTAACGGTTTTATTTTAGATGCATGCAGTGGTGTCCCAGATCACACTATTCTTCATCAAAGGTCTGCACACGCTCTACAGCAGCACATGACATGCTATTAAAACAACAGACTTCAAATATGGAAAAATGCATGAAATATACATGTACTGAGTCTACAAATGCCCAGAAGTTTGCAGCACTTGTTGAATTTTTCCTTCTGAACAAGCCCACACATCTTGAACCATAGGACCGGCTAATGTCGCTCTTCTCTACATGAGTGTTGTGTGTGTATGTGTGGACCGTGCAGAATAAGCTTGGGACTGGAAATTGCGGGGTGTCCATCTGTGTTCAACACGGAGCGAAGGAGGACAGACACAAAGGAGGGATTGAAAGACACAGATGCACACAGAGAGGGAGAGAAACAACAAGATGGTTGATACAATGTTGTGGCCCTTAAAGTCTGGCCGGTCGTGGGAAACAGTAACACTTCTGTCAGAGTAAAGAGATGGGCGAGGCTGCCAGGGCCAGGCCACCAAAACATTAGCAATGCAGCACAGAAAGAGAGAAATCATGTGAGGAGCACTGGGGAGGTTGGAGTCAGGGGAAGAAGGGTTGACACTGGTTGGGAGAGAATAGCGGCATGAAATGGACTGAGAGAAGAGCATGAAAAGAAAAGACAATGTTTATACGTCTTCACAAGGCGAATGAGAGAGCCTCAGTGTGTCTTTTAAGATATACGGCCTTGCTATGTTTTCCTTTTGCTGAAAGAAACATTCTTTGGCAATTCTGAATGATCTCTTTCTTGATTTTTTTTTTCTTAACCTAATGAGAGAAGACAAACCAACTTATCACTTGGAGAGACAGGAATGGAAAAATGGAAACCAAGGGTTATAGCATAAGATTTTTAGAGATATAGCAGTGCCGAGAAAAAAATTGCTAATCATCTAGCGAACAGGTCCTTTTGCTGTACAAGGATGGGTACCTGCTGTAGCCGTGACCCCACACGGGAGGCCGGTCACGAGCTGGTTCCCATCAAACGCCACATCGCTTGGCCAACGACGACCAAGGTGGTCACTAGCCTTGACGACCATGAATTCTCCACATGGGATCTGACATGTGACTCGAGGTAAGCCTGCACCGACTTCCGTGGTGAAGTACTGTGGGTTTGATCCCATATAGAGATTCTTTATTGTGGCAGGATGTTCTCTGTGTCGTGCTTGAGGAGCATGAAGTGGATTACAGCTCGTTAGCTTCTTTGTTTGCGGGAGAAGCACACAGTTCCCTTTGGTACAGTACATTGCCCTCACGGCACATCATAAAACAAGTTGTGTGTAGCGTAGTTTGTCAGCTTTATGGGCTTGTAACAGGACATGAGAGACATAAAAATAGACAAGCGCTGTGTACAAGTTGTGAATGTATCTGTTAGTGAGCCTTGTGTGGTTTCAAATATGCACTACTGTATATACACACATCCTAAAACACACTCACGGTGGTGTCTTTAAACTCAAACAGACACACTCTCACATTGATCCCCAGTTGATTGCTAACATAAGATTGATTCAGCTTGACAAGAAGTGTATGACAGCTTTAGCGGCACGCTCAGCACTTTCCTCAGTGCCTCACTCAGCCGGTCAGCCCATAAAATAAGGTGAATTGCCTCCTGCTATAGGACAAGGAAATGTGGATGACAGAGGAGGACGCGTTGTCCCAGAAATAATTGACTATTACTACATTAATAATCTCCATTTGTCTTGCAGACATTGTTGAGACTTCATTGTGAAATCTAGACAGAACCTGTCATCGTTTGGGCACAAACAAGCAAGTCTCATCAAAATTACACTTGACTGCGGTCAATGCTTGAATGCCTGAACATAATCTTCTGGAGAAATAAAAAATAAAATAAATGCTGTTTGCTCCACAATATAGGAAAGAAATCTGGGCCAGATGGAACCTTAAAAACTGAATATCCACATTATGCCTGCAGGAACAATTTGACTTTCAAAACACCTGTGTAAGGCATTTGCATCAAACTGAAGGACCACTGTTTTACATTTAGAAAGCTGAACAGAGTGAACATGTAGGCTACACTGAAGAAGGCTAAATATTCCAGCTGCCTTGATGACCCGGTTCGAGTGTGAGGTTTATTTATTCTTAATCAAACGCAGTGGCTGGAAATGAACGTCTGGTAAAACTGTGATTGCAAGATTTATTTTCCTTTGTCCAGATATGAAGATTAATTTAAATACATCAAACAACTGCCTGATAAAAAAATATATCATAAAAGAATCATACATTACTTTTTAAAGCTTAATATTGATCAATATGCATTCCAACACATTTACATTGTTGCTCAGTATGCTTTTTACACTGAAGTCTAGGTGTAACACAAAGGCTTTCTCTGTTTTCCACAACTCAACTTTAGTGGACTAAATAATAGAAACTCAAAATCAATACAGCAGAGAGATATTCTTACCCTTTAGTCGGAAGTAAAACCCTGCATCTAACTCAGGGATCTTTTGTTAGACCCTAGGCTTTCTGTTAAAAATGTGTAGTCTCTATGGAAGAGGAGAGATAACGCTGATGACGCCATCAGGTTTTATTTTTTAGACTAGACACAGCTCCCTTTGGAGCAACAGAAGATGTTATGCAACTTTTCCCACAGGCTGAAAGATCCTCACAGCAACGGGTAAACTGTTTTTGATATGTAAAATAGGTGGAGTGTTCCTATTTAATATGGTATGATGCAAACATACAGCATTAAACCCTAACATACTGTTAACATTTTACATTTGAGAGTTGGACTTTCCTAATGTGACAAACGTGGCATACAAAAAAGGAAATAAAATGCATAATTGTTTTAATTTTTGTGCAGCTGATGCACATTTTTGTGGATGCAAATGAATAAAACATCATTCAAACATGTTGTATTCTACATATTCTATAAAAATATTCCCCTGGGCCATGAAATAGTGATTGTGCATATCTTTTTCCCCCCATAAAAAAATAGAATACACTCTGTTCGCTCTCTGCCAGCTTCATTAAGGATTAATCAAATATTTATTAATGACTAATGGGGAATTAATGAATGTGAATTGGTGTAGAGACTAATTATGAGTTAGAATATGAACAGTATGTAAAGGGTTAACACCTCAAACTGTAGCCTCAAACATCATGTATTAAAGTATTAGTGTGGAAGAGAGGTATTGACCAGGTGTCTCAAAAGTTATCTCTGTGATAATGTAACAAACACATTTTAGACTTTCAGCTGACAAACAAATCCACCGAAATTCATATTGAATGAGCTTTGAAATTTTGGGGCAAATATGTAAATCAGCGTCATATTATCAGACAGTCAGTGGTGGCATCACAGAAACAAGATGGTTTCATGTTTGACACGGCAAACACTTTGTTCTCCGTGCGTCTCTCCCGGCACCAGTGGTGGGTGTATCTCTCTGGAGGCATCTAATTCTGTCAGCATGAATGTCTGTCATGGGCGGAGGACTGTTGCTTTTGTGTCTAGAGATGTAGTCAATTATTCAGGAGGAGGATTTAGCTATTTAATGCTCTCTTGATGTGACACCGTTAATGATTCTTGCTACATCAAAATAGATAGGGCTCACTTTTCGGTTTCTCTCGTTCCCCCCCAAAATCGGTGTCCTTTTTATAAAGTTAGTCTGACTCACCCGCACTAAAAATATTGATTGAATCTTGACAGAAATGGGAAATGTTTGTCACTGAGTCTACCTCAGGGGTGTAACCTGTTTGGATGTTAGATTAGTTTTTGCAGTCACTCCAGGGTCTCTACAAAGTCCCCACTGTAGTCTGTCTCATGCGTGGGTGCTGTTAAATTCCTGTGGAAGACTTCACTGGTTCGGTCTCTAATTTCTCAAAGGGCAGGTTTATTTCTGTGACACATTTCTTACGCAAACACATTGAAAAGTGGCTTACGTACTTGCACAAAAGACACCTAATAAAGGATAAATAATAATACTGTAAAAACACTCATTTAAACAGATAAAAGACATAAAGATGACGCCACTGAGTGCAGAGTGCAGGTTATATAGACATTAGTCAAAGTTCTGTAGATTGAGCTGAAAGGAATGGAAAACCCACATCTTATTCCCTGCTTTTAATGATAATTAAGTTTTTATCCTGTGGATGTTTGCTCCAGATCTGTTTCCTGAGGAAATGCTGCTTCTTTTTTTTCCAGAACTTTTTGGGGGAGACTAAGAAAAAACTATTACAGTTGTGCATCCTACTAAAAATATGAGTATAGATACATTTTTCTGGCCCTTCAACAAACCTTTGAATTTCTCCCCTGTTCATACATGTTTGTTTTAAAGATCATAGTAGGCACAGAGCATCTCCTGCCTAAATTTAAAATCTGTATACAACAATGTGTAGATCTCATTGGAATAAGTTAATGTTGGGTAACATGAGGTCAGAGATGGTGTAAAACTAGACTGGGGCAGCGACCTATTAAAAGCTTAATTTGACAATTAATATTGTTACAGAAACTGCATTTAATGTGGATTGATAATGTCATGGCCAATAACCGATCCACTTAACATGGTGTGTATTGGTGTAGTTATGGATCTGGATACTCTTGTAGCTGCTATCTCAGTTCATAAATTGTCACTTAAACAGAGCACTCGGTTTCTTCGAAAAATACACCTGCTGTGCATTTGATTGTAGAAGGCGGACTTTGTTATTGCTTGATGGAATTGTTAGTGATTAGGTCTGAATCTGTGTTTCACCAAGAGCTCTCACAGTCACAGTTTCCACAGTAGCTTAATGTCTTGTTGTAACATTATTTTGAACATAAGGATACTGGTAAGTATAGAAAGGCCAAGCTGAAATACTTTACCATGTCAGCTATTAGAAGTTGCAAAGAATGTACTTGCAGGTCACGTCAGATACATTATCTGCAAAGGGTATCATTGCACTGTTGATAAAGAATGGGCAGCTTTTTCAGTGTTTCTGTGACACCTAAAAAAAGTCGGTCATGCTCGTACTGCACCACAGTCCACAGTCAAGCCACCGGGACACGTTCAGTCACACGTTCCTGTCAGTGTTTTTGCCTGACAGGCTGTTTACTCATTGGCCAACCTGTTTTGTATTCAGGTAGTGAATTGGCTGTTAGGTTGCCGCCAAGCACAGTGTTTGACTGAATCAGGTTAGCAGTAAAAAGCAGTCCATTAGAAAAAGCACCGCTTTTGTCTCGCCCCCCTGGGGTATTCTGGTGGAAAAAACCACACACTGTGGCAAGACCCGGTGAGAAAGAAAAATCTCTAGTTCTTTACTTTCATCTCTTTTCTTTAAATAGTTTTTACATCCTAGAAACCACAAGTTGGATAATTACATGTTTTAAAGTAGATTTAATATGTTGATTGTTGATGCCACAACAGCATGTACAGTAATAAAATATATGAAAACAGCGGTTGTTTCAATGTTAGTGACCACTGCCATGTACCACATTGCTACCAGATTATACAGCACAATATATCAATGTATTTGTTTACTGTCAGCTTGTTAGTTCATATAATGCAGCGCCTGTTTCTTTATTCGTACACTTAATTCATTGTCAGCTCTGACACACTTTTACAGCAATACTAATTATTTTTAGCCCAGTTAATAACTCAATAATCTTTTGACATATACTGCAGAGTTTTTGTACAGCAGGACACTATGTTGTATATTGAACAAAACCCAGGCAGAGTTGTATTTAGGGTATCTGTAATGAAGCTGTTGTGTAAATTCACTTCTTGGTCATTTGTTTTTACAATAGAGGATTTTTCATTTTTACCTGCAGTTTTGTCACATCCACACGGCCCCCACAGGATTGAGTCCAGGATATAATTTGTCTGCCTAACTGGTTGCTATACAAGCAAATTAGAATAATTTATTCGTATTTTGTCCCGAAATGCTAATTAGCATTTAATACCAATGATAGAGAAGGGCTCAAGTTTGTGCATATTAATTCACTCACATGTAAATCTAAAAGAGATAAGGATGAAGTTGATTTGTTGAAATTTTTAATGAAGATTTAGCTTATTTTTTTAAAAAAATTCTTCAGTCTGAACAGAGACATTTAAAGGATGATATTTCCCTGATTGTGATGCTGTGAATTTTCTTAACAACCAGACTACCGCTTCACCTACAGGAAGTGGCAAATTGGAAACCTAATACAGAAATAAATACCGTCCCGAACAGCACTGAGTGAGCAATTTATGCAGATGAACGTGGACTCGGCAACATTGGTCTTGGCACTTCCTGGTGCTTTGACTGATTATCATTACAGATTGACTGGGTTGGTAAACATGAATTTGTTTTTCTGTGGGATTTTTTGCCTGGAATTGTGGTTGTTGAGGGTAAAGATTTAAGTTACTTATCAATACCTATCACTGACAATTCAATTTAATGTTGCTTCTTTCATTCAGACTAATCTCACCTCATGCTGAGTCTGTTGGGGTTAGCTTATTTTAAATAAATGTTGCCGTATGTCGTGAACATGCCTTTGTGACCCTTTGTCTGTATTGATTTTACTGCTGAGTGTCTAACAGCGTCTACTCTATTAAAGAATGAGGGAATTTAAAAAAGGCTATTCTGGAAATGTCAGCTATGTTGCGTATTTGTCTTGATTACCGAACACGAGAACATCTCATTATGTGTTGCATGTTACAGATTGCCACATTACTTGGCTTTTTAACAGAAAACACAGATGTCTTTTTATGCGTTTTTGGTTTTTTGGCAACTGCCAAAGACATTTAAGGCATCTGACGCATGTATTTTTAAGTATACCTATTGTTTGTAATGGCTGAGGACGCACTAAAAGCCTAACGAGGTGTGTCCAACTGCCTTGACTCCCCTACTTTGACTTGTTTCGATTTTTGTAGCGTCAGATGAGGACCCAACGACCAAAGCTGTTTTTTTCTGCAGCCAGAAAAAGAGAGATAGCGCGAGCAAGAGAAATATGTTATTTTATGGTTGTTTCATGGTGGTTATGTTAGCTGAAGTAAATAACCATCAAACATTCAACAGATGATTTGCTGTGTAAACAGATGTTCTTAGTTTCATAATCCTCCTCTGCATTTCTCCTTTGCACACATTCGTTACATCCAAGTAATGCAACAGTGACGTTAAATAGAAGGAACAACAGGGCAAATCTGTGTTGGCATTTCAAATCTGATGCCTGCAGTGCAGCACAGGTGCATCAAATGAGGCGTGTATTTAGGCCTTTAAAGCCATGCACCAAGACTTTTCCGCAACAGCTTTGCTCCCTCAATTTACCTGCGATTAAAAGTAAACTTTTGACCTTCACTTTATGACTATGTGACATTTCCAAACGATGGGAACGTGATGACAGAAAAATGAGCAAGTAGAGAAGTTCCCCAATCATTTCCCCTTGAAGTTAAAAAGACAGGAAAAGACTTTGCTGAGCCTGAATGCTCCTAAAAAACACTCGCCCCTTGTTCAGGTGTAATTGTCCCTGCTTCATCTTACAGCTGTGTAATTTTGAATGCCTCATTACAACAGTCACCACCCAAAAACAGGCTCATTATAGCACACGCTCACCGGTGCTTAAATAGTGAGACCACTTAACACATGCTGGAGGTGCATTTTAATCAAATAGGAACTAAAGGCTAAGGCAACAGTTTTTATTGCAACAGTTAATTTTGTTTAGCTTCTTTTCGTTTCATGTATTTGCTGTTGCTTTGTGTTTTTAGCTCCGTCGTACTGTTTTGTTATGCTGCTCGGTGTTTCCCTGAGATTGACTGTTTTGGGGCGTTGGTGGAGGTGGTGGAGGTGGTGGAGGTGGTGGGGGGGTTGCTGAGCCAAACTCAGCAGCCAGACATTTCTCTGTTCTCAGTTTACAGTAGAAACAGCTGAGATTGAAACTAAAATGAGAATAGCTCGTCCGCTTTAAAGGTCAGTCCACCTTAAGGGAGTCTGGTCAGGCGCTAACTCTGGTACTAATCCCCTTCACTTCACTTCACTTCACTTCACTTTTCCATCTGTTGGGGAGACAACAGACAAGACTTTTCTTGCTCTTGGGAAGCTGCAATATTTATTAACTGACACACTGAAGACTGAACTATACATTTAATGCCACATTGATAACTTGCTGCTAACCTTTGTCCTCTGCTCTGTATTCATCGTCACTTTTCTGCTGCTCACTCTACTCGCTCAACCACACTAGCTAAACACACATATTAATGCCATAAAGAAGCTACGCTACTCCTATACCACTACCTTTTTACATAGATGTCATTTAAAGAATGAGGGAGAGGGAGGATTCTGAGATTTGATGGTATTTAATGACTGAAAACAATTCCACAATAACGTAGGATGTTATTACGCTTGCACAGTGTACGAGTGAAAATCATTAGAAGCCCATTGATATTAATGATCGTGTGAAATTTAATGCTGAAGTATTAATATAGGGGAAACACTGCTAATGATAACACCTCTATAAACAGTGTGTCTGTCTGTGACCTCTCCAGTGACACATTGTGTTGTGGAAACAGTAAAGTGTAACCTTGCGTTTCCTTTGGTGTCACCACCGCCGATGATGGAGTGACAGGGAGCTCTTCTTCTGTTCCTGGCTATAACTGTCCGACCATTCACTGTCAAGGCCCTTTGAAGGCTATAGTAATTGAAAGGGGTCATTTTTAGGGTGGGGCGGGGGTTGTGCTGCCTCATTCTTCAATCACAGAGAAGCAGCGATGGACTGGTCATTATCATTTCAATCAGAAACCAAGTGAATACAGTTCAGAAACCAGAATAAAAGAGATGCATAATAGCACATTTAATGGTTCACAAATTATATCAATCTGAGATGCTCTTATCAACAGCAGATCAAATGCACTCGGCATAATTTTCAGATACCGTCACAGAGTCGGTAGACATTGTGAGTGCTACTCAATCTCTATCTTGGCCTATAGAGGCAATCATTGGCAGAATTGCGGGTACAGTGGAAGTCTTAATACACCTATTTTGATAGTCTGAATTGAATGCCGTTTAGAGTCATTTTTCATATCCCGGTTATTAGCTCACACTCACAGGCGGTGCAATACAGAGTAGTGCAAGAGAATACAATCCACTTCAATTTAATTTAAGGCATATCAAAAGTATTACAAGACAGTGTTAGCGAGTAGTGGAAACACATTTCCTTGG
The DNA here is from genome assembly GCF_963691925.1 of Scomber scombrus. Lineage (NCBI taxonomy): Eukaryota > Metazoa > Chordata > Actinopteri > Scombriformes > Scombridae > Scomber > Scomber scombrus. The sequence continues at coordinate 6,851,225 of NC_084975.1, read as the reverse complement.
CTGTGTGATTGGGATGTTCATGCAGGCCAGCAGTGCTAAAGTATTTTTTTAAAAATAGATGTCACGGTTAATGGTAGAAGGAACCCCCCCCCCCCCCCCCCCCCCCCCTTCAATGATAAGATCAAATTAGAGGTAATAGAGGATTGAAATGAGGGAACAGAAAATGATTCAGGAGGCGGGCTGTGATGTGAAGTGCTTGACTTAACTTAAATCAGTGATGGAGGATGGAAAATGATCTATATAAATGCGGCTAGATATTTCTATGAATGTAGACCAACAAATGGTATCTGATATAGGTATGCTAGATGTTCTTTAATCAGTTTCACTTTTTTTACTACGAGCTGCTGGGCCTCAAATAAAACTGTTATATATGGCAGTTTTACAAAGTAAGAATGGTCTGATCAAGGTATGCCATGATAAATATCAATAATTAAATGAAGACTTACAGAAATTGCAAAATGCATGTTGTGGATTTTCAGTGGATTTCATGGCAGTTGATTGGTATGGAAATTGGTACACATGGTTATCAGAGGATGAATCTTTTGGACTTCAATTAAGGCCTGACTTTCCCTTTAGCACTCCCGTAAAGTTCACATTTGTGGTTCAGAGTGAAATATCTTAACAACTCTTAGAAGGATTGACAGGAGATTTACAACAGATATTCAAGATCCATTTAGGATACTTTCTAAAGGCGGGTAATCCTCTGCATCCGCCTCATCTGTACCTTGTCTTTGTGCAAATATTTGCATGTTAACCTGCTCAGTGATCATGGTGAGCATGATAAACACTCCTACCTACTAAACGACAAGGTGCTATCATTGTGTGATGTTCAAACTCAAGGGTCAAGAACAGCCTCATAAAGCTGCTCGCATGGCTGTAAACTATTATGCCTTTTTAAAATTTAATTGAAAGCTTTATTTAAACAGTTGAAATTAGCTTTAATTTTCAAAACCTACCAAACCAACAAGTAAATGGGTATTTATAGCCAATACATGCAGGATTGGAACATTTTTTACCTTAACCCTGACACCGAAATAGTAGTATTAAAGAAGACTGAATTGAATTGAAATCCTTAAATAACAAAAACTTAGGACTTGTATGTTTTAGAGTCTCTACAGTTTTGAGTGGCAAATGCTGACAACTTCTTCAGATTTAATCTCGCTCTGAAAGGGATTAATCAGTCATCAACTGATTATTATCATACATATGGCACATATTTTTAAGAGAAAGTGGCTGATCTAGTGCCAGTTTTTCCCCATAACATGTATCCGTCTTTCTTAATAAAAGGGGATAAAGGAGAGTACAGGTTTCACTAATGTACTCTCAAGCAGATGTCAGCTGACATCTGTTAAAAATCCACCATCAGCTCCCTACAAACTCCACAATTTTTATACAAGGATCAACATGATGTTCATTTAATATTTTCTCATTTTTAAAACAAGTTTCCTCTTTCACACTTCATTTCATACTGTAGTTGGAGAAGCAGATTGAGCTGATGAGAGTTCGGCCATGTGAGTGATGATCGGGACTTTGTTGTGCCCACTCAGCGACATGTTGTTTCAAACTCAGACCGATCAGTCAAGCTCTGACTGACAGTTTACAGAGAGACCGAAAGAGGTTGGAGAGCTCTTAAAAGCATTCACCTCATCTTTTTCTCCTTGTGTTTCTCTTGTTTCTCCGTATAATGGAAAATTCTTCAGTCAAATTGAAATCCTCTGGCTTGTCTCTCTGGCTGTAAAAAACTGCTCGACTTTGAAACCGAGCCCCTTCGTGGAGGAATAACAAGCTTATGTTCTTTCATTTACAAAAGAGGAGAGTCATGCTGATTCTTCCCTTTGTGTATTAGATTCTCAATGCATAAAGAAGTGTGTCTCTCTCAGAGTGAAGTATTGTGTTGTGTGTTGGACTGGCTAAATATGACGTACATTAGCTTGCTATTGTGCCAGCAGCTGATCTCATTATGATAGTCCATACCTAATAAACCGTATATTTCTACATTTGCAATGACAGTGAAACAATCATCTGTTGAATGTGCTTACAAAACCTACAGGATGAAAAGCTGCTGTTTCTATTCTGTTTCTCTTGTCGTATCTCATTTCTATTTACTACAGCAATAGCCAAATGTTCTCAACAGGATCATCACAGTTTCATTCTGTCTTTGTGGATTATGCATGTCATGCATACCAATAGGGCTTTTCAAGTGATGTGTATGTGATTGAGGAGCCTGCAGTCTGTTCTGCCACTCAGAAATGATGAAGAAATAAGAAACTTTGGCTCACAAGAGACAATAAATCTTTAATAAAAAAGTAGCTGAATGAAAGAAAAACTTAAAATTGCAGTTTGAATGTATACAATTGTAGGGGAGGGTATATAGGCCTGTCAATGCTCCTTCACTTGTTTTCAACAACAATAACAGGTTGAATAAAACACAGTACAATTACAGTTACTCCTCTCTTACTAAAGTAAATAGTAGGTAAGTAAATACACAGCTGTTTGTGTTTAAAACAGGAAGTGAGTGTGAAGAGAAACAGTCCGATAAAACGGTAAAATACCTGTCTTTGTTTGACTCGAATGCCGCTGTTTACGAGTGGAAAACAGATGTGAGCCGCTTGGCAACACGGGTTATTTAGCTACAAGCTACTTAGTTAGCGCGCTGGCTCTAGTCACAAGTGACGCCACTCCGAAGCAATGGTAGAGGAAACAATGGTATTAATGAGCTGATAAAAGATTTAGCTGTAGCTAATTAACGGTAATTCCACGAGTTGGTCAAATGACTAAATGAAAGTCTTTTGTCGTCTGTGTGCTTTATTCATGCTGGTGTCACGACTATTTATACTCAGCCAAAGATGGTTTCCTGTATAGTTTTGACATTTCTACACATAATACTTTACTTTGTTTTGCATGATTGTATCAGATTTTCTTTATGATGATATAGAAAATAATTTAAATTCAAATTTCAAATGTAACGTCGGACAGAAACTAGCTATTTGCCCCAAGTTGGGAAGCCCCTCTTGAAACACGAGTCCCAGTAATTACATTCGACATTCATGGCAGCAGCTAAAATATTGCTAATAGACTTGTTTTGTCATTTTCTGCATGATGCAATAATTCAAAGATGTTTGCCTCGAGGTGTATGAATCTCAGTTTGTCTCCTGTTGCTCAGCACCAAAAGCACGACTCACTAATCAGATACCGGGGAACCGAATCCAGCAAATCCAAATCTTTTGAAGAAACTGTCTTTGCTTTTCTGTTAACTCTGGATCTGATCCACCATATAAAATATTTCTTCTAATTGTGGTGTCATATTCTAGCTTGTGAGATGGAGAGATGCGAGGCCTGAAGCCATGATGAAAGGAAAGAGCTCAGAGGAGGTGTATTAATAGTAGGACTAAATCTTGTGTGTGTGTGAGAGAGAGAGAGAGAGAGAGAGAGATTGAAGAATCTGGATCAAAAGATCCCCGGGGATACTGACACACATATGCACACACACACACACACACACACACACACACGTTATTGCGTCATTCAAGCTAGCAGAGCTTCTCCAAAGACAGATGAGCACATTATATGAGCCTGATAATACGACGTCTACTAGAGGAGTTTTCTCAGCTACATCACAGCTGCTGTACTCTCTCGTCTCCACACATTTACAGTACATACAAATCTGCTGTTTTCACACTTCCTCTGTGAACTGATTTTTCCTTTCGATCAGTCCATATGTCATCTGGAAACATGCAGCGTATGCCATTACTTTACAGCTTTATAGTCCAAGAGCCCTGACCAACTGAATGATTGATCAAGTCCTCCAGAAAGAATTATGACTGAGTCTCACCAGCCATTGACTGAGCACGGGCGAGGCTGTGGAAATAAGGGAGCTTGTGTCAGTTTTCCTGTCTGGGTAAAAGGTTCTGAGTTTGATACCTGCTCATTTAGATTTAGGTTTAACATTTAGATTTATTTATTTATTTATTTATTACACATTTTTAACAATTATATATTAGATGTTTTACATGAATATCTAATATGTCTCAAATGAAAGAAAAATGTGAGAACATTCGGTGTCCCATACACCCAGGGCATACATTCATCATACATTTGACATTAAGTATTTTATATACTTGGAAAAAGTCCAACCCTATCTTTGAATCTACACTATATGGACAAAAGTTTTGGGGCACACCTCTGAATAGTTTGTCATTTGTGCACGAGAGAAAGTGTGTGTGAGAGAGAGAGAGAACAGAAAAAGGGACCAAAATTAAACTTTTTTTTTTTTTAAGCAGTTGGAAGCTTTGTGCTTAAAGATTGCAGAAACTAAGCAACATTTTATTTTATTAGCTGCTGGAGAGGGAAGGAGTACCGAAGGGGCTTAGTAAGTTTGTAGCTTAATGGATGAAGTGCTCGCGACTTCTTTCTTTTATTGTAGTTTGCAGGTTTTCTGTGAAGATTGGATCAAATCTACTGCTCCGTCTTAGACCAGGTGAAAATGTGAAGTTGTGGGGTTTGTTAATCCTCAAACAGAGAAAAGGGTGCAAAGTTTTTAAAGGCAGTTATCAGTGGTATTGATCGGCAGGAGTTTGTACCCAAGAAAAAAGGAAGAAAGAGAGCAGGTGAGTGTTGCTTTTTAAGGATTTTTAGAAATATGGACTCAGATTTGACCTTGACAGCAGGCTCAGGGAAGCGGAGGTGTGTCAGCAGTGTGTGTGTGTGTGTGTGTGTGTGTGTGTGTGTGTGTGTGTGGTGCTTTTTAAAGCAGGCGGTGGTGGAGGTGAGGAGGGGTTGGGGCTGTAAAAGCCTGATAAGCTGAACCACAATCCCAATCACACTCCTGCCATCTCACCCACTGACATGATCCAAACACAGCCGACTGCGAGATGACAACCGCTGCATGTGTGCTGCACGTCCATATACTGTATGTTTGTGTATTCGTATCCGTGTTTATGTCTACATGCATGAATGTGTGTGTGTAAAGATATCTGTGTGACGCAGTGCAGAAGACTGTGTGCCTCTCGTGTGTGTGTGTGTGTGTGTGTGTGTGTGTGTGTCTGCGTGGGTGGCTAGGCGAGCAAAGGTGGAGCCAGTCCACCTGCCTCTTCAAACGAGAGAGAGCGAAGACAGAGACAGAGGAGGGAAAAAGCAATGAGCAGGGTCCCCTGTGTTTTGTAAGGCTGATTAGATTGTGCTCGAACTAAATTCCACAGCAACAAAAGAAAAAAACAAACAAAAACCAAAAACCAGCAGGGGTCTTTTCCTGCCACCTCCTCTGTTCTTTTCATCCCTCCCACTCCCTCATCTCCTTTCTCTTCCCTTCCTTCCCTCCCGGCTTTCCATTTTCAGCCCCTGTCCCTCTTTTGGTACCTGTTTACTCTTTCTTTGCTCTCACAACAACACGGAGGTATGATGTAACCGGCCAATTACACCGCAGATGATGATAATGGTGATGATGGTGATGTTCCTTCAGGCTGTGTGAATCAATTCAAGTCTCTGATGTCAGAGGTCAGCTGGCAAGATGTATGACTCCTCACCTCATGCATTATTTGGAAAACGGTCTCCAATTTTAGTGCAGTTACCAGGCTTTAACCATGCTAATATAGCTACTAATGACACTAATCAAAACATTTGACATAAATGTAATAAAAGTAAAAGTAAAAAATCAAAGAAAGTGAGATAATGTGCAGAATGTGTTTGCCTTACAAAACATTTGACATAAATGTAATAAAAGTAAAAGTAAAAAATCTAAGAAAGTGAGATAATGTGCAGAATGTGTTTGCCTTATTATTCTTTACAAGAAGTAATTTAGGCAGCTACCCATATCATCATTGATTAATCTGCAAATTATATTCACAATAAATTAAGTCTGTAAAATGCGCAAATGTACAAAAGATGTTTATTAAAATGCTCGAGAGCAAGGTGATGCCATCAAACAGCTTGTTTTGTCTTGCCAACAGTCCACACACAAATATATTCTGTTTATTGTCATATATGATGAAGAAAAGCAGCAGATTTACATGTTTAAGATGGTGGACCAGAAATGGTTTGATGTTTTTTATCAGCTAATTAACTAAATAGTTTGAGCTCTAGAAACAAAGTCACCATGAGTTTCAGATAGTTTCTTTTGAGTTCATATGACATATATTACTGCACTGATGGGGGCAGAGTTGGGCAAACATTTAAAATGACTGATGACAGCACATTATATTTTGATTATGTATTTTTTTATATTATTATTTGTGGCATTCGAAATCTAGTATGATAATGGTTGATAACAGTTAAGAACCACCTTCCAGATGCAGAATGGTGTCACTCAGGTCTATTTTAAGTGAGCCTGGCTCCCTCTGGCTCCTCTGTGCAGCAATTCAAACACTGATTTTCAGAGGTCTGAAGTGGTGAAACTAGTTTAAGACAACAGATGAAGGTCAGAAAATAATTGACTTTCCTGTAGAGAAAGAATGTTTCTTATTTTTTTTTAATCTTCTTTATCATTTTGTTGTGCCAAGGTTGAAAGTTACCTTGTTTCCTGGATTCTGACTTTTTGAATTCTTCATTGCTTATGACATTGAGCAACTGATCAGTGTACTCTAATCACTGTTCTCTTTAATAAGACATCCATCAGGGCGTTACCGCTAAATCTGGTTTAATTGTTCTGTTTGATTATTGGGTTATGAATGTCATGACCAAACACTCCCTGACTGTGTTGTTTTTTTTCCCATGACTAATTTTAAAAATAGTTTCTTGCAAAAGTGGAAGCCACATACTTTTGAAATTAGCCCCTACTCTCATTAGGCTGAGGCACTTCACACGGGACACTGATGCAAGAGGATAGTAAGACTATCATAACAGGGCGTGGGTTGTCATAAATGAAGCATACATGCTCTGAAGGGAAAAGCCCTACGAGTAAACATTACACTTTTCCACGTATCGTCTGATAGTTGAAGTCACGCTGCATCTTGCACCAATTAACAACTATCATCATTAAAAGATCAGGCTGGAGAAGTTCAAATCCCTTTAGTGAATACAAAGAGAAAACAAATATTCATGAGGTAATCCAGTGGCTGCTTTTCGAGCCGCTGTCTCCCAGTGCGCTCTCTCTTTTTATATCAGATTACATGTCTGGATTTTGACCCGCAGTGAGTGATGCTGACAGTTTGCCAGCGCCGAGCCTCTGTCACCAGCCTTTCCCCAGGTGCAGCGGAGTCGTCCTTGCAGTAGGGTCATGACAGCTCTCTGCTTAGTAGGGCACTGGAGTAGTCCACATCTCTGGGGAGACAGCACATCCTTGTTTAGCTGCACAGAGGTGACCTCTCACCTGCAGGATTCATCTGCTGATTGGGAGGTTTGAGTCAGACCGTCAGCTGCTGCGAATAACCCGGGACTGTGGCTACTTTTAGTTTTGTTTTCTGTCCAGCTTGGTTTCTCACACCATTAGTGTTTTTATATTTCCCTTAGTTAGTTACATTTTCAGACCTTTCCACACTGACCATGTTTACAGGCCCTTATTGCTCATTGCTTATTGTTACAAATATTCAGATTAACAGTAAAACAGAAACATTCATCTTTAAGCCTCGGAAATATAATACACTTTTTTCTCATGTTTAGAAGATATTTGCTATATTGCCATGCAATATGGCAAATATCACTTTTCACTGTTGTAAGGCTGCAACTAATGATTATTTTCATTATCGATTCATCTGTTAATTATTGTCTTGAATAATTGATCAGTTGTTTCATCTACATGATGTCAGAACATGGTGAAAAATGCCAATTACGGTTCTTTAAAGCTCAAAGTGATGTTCTCAAATGTCTTTTTTATGTCCACAACTCAAATATATTCAGTTCATTATCACAGAAGAGCCAGAAACTATTTATAATTGAAAGCTGGAACCAGAAAACTATTTGGCAAGTTTTTATTCAGAAATGACTCCAATTGATTAATTAACTAATCAAATTACTGTTGCAGCTCTACTGATATAATTACATCTAATAAAATAAATATCAATAGAGCAAAATTTAAATGAGGAATTGTTACATTTTAACTAGAGTTTGCATGAAATCCCTAATTTTGACCAATTTTGTAAAATGATAACATTACACGTTCCTATTGTCACATATAATTCAACTGAAAGACTGCAAATGATTATTCCAGCCCTATTTTTTTATTGTGTAGAAAGTTGAAGGCTGGGTATCAAATCTCTGCTGTTTTTGTACCAAAATGTGTTTGTTGTACCGAGTAATGAAGATTTAAATCTTAATTATGGTAATTATAGACTATTTTGTTTTAGTTTCCTTGTGCCTAGGCAACATTTAAAATTCAAATTTGGCTTCTTTTGTTGAATTAGAAAAACGTGCTTGTGGTTTTTTAAATTAAGGTATCAAAAAAAATATTGTTTAAGGATTGAGACAGAAAATTTGCACTACATCATGACCTACACACGCATAAACTGCTCATGAAGAACATGCAGTTAAGGTGTGTGTGTATATGTTATTTCCTGTTTTTGTTTATAAAACCAGAGTTCTCAAATTAAGTTACAGTGATGACTCAACCAAACTTGCCTAGAGTCATAATTGCCCCGGCAAAGGTAGACTAATGTGTTCACATGAACTCTGCCGTTTGCATTCAGGTCTTAAATTACACTGTAATCACATTTTTGTGTGTGCATGTAAACACCGTCACGGGCTTTTTCCTCTTCCTTCTCTTTCACTTTATCTCTTTTCCTCTGTCTCTCTCTCTCTCTCTCTCTCTCTCTCCCTCTCTCTCTCCCTCTCTCTCTCCCTCTCTCTCTCTCTCTCTCTCTCTCTCTCTCTCGCTCTCTCTCTCTGTCACACATTGTCTCTCTCTCTTTCTGCCCCTCTCAGCGGTGTGTATCCTGCCAGATGAGCGCGAGGCGGGAAAAGGAATGCAGCTCCGCTCTGTTTACCTCTCACATTTTCTCTCTCTCTCTCTTTCTCTCTCTCTCTCTTTTTCTGTCACTTCCCGCTTCTCTCTCTCTCTCTCTCTCTCTCTCTCTCTCTCTCTCTCTCTCTCTCTCTCTCTCTCTCTCTCTGTGAGTATGCTCAGTCATTCAGCGCTGTACACTGCTGTTGATTCGTGAGGCTGGAGAGCCGGTGGGGAACCAGTGATTGGGGAAATAAGCACTTGTGCTGGCGCCGGCTACCTCAGAGACAAACTAGATACAGCGGAGGGACGCAGGGACAGTGGATTTTAATCTGTTCATGTTAAGAGGAGATGGATTTGTGGCGCTGGTGAACTTTGGAGAGAATGTACTTCATGTGTAAAAGACATAAACAGCTCCTATTTCACATCAGAGACTGCTGAAGGAATGGAGACCTCTAAAATCTACTGCCCGTCTTGAACACTGTCTGATGTGCATCTTCGCCTGAGAGGTCGAAAACCCCCGGAGGTACGAGTCAGATTATTGAGATGTGAGGTGGAGGCACATATTACGCACGATTTAACAGGCAAAAAAAAGATACAGCTCAGCAAGGTTAACCTCAAAGACATCTGTTATTTCTGATCACACCTGAGGGAAAATGACTGGCTCGAAGCACGATTAAAGGAGTAACCTGTGATGTCAGATTTCACCTGGGGCAGTCGTCTCAGACTCTGCTGAGTAGCTGTGGCATTGTCGAAGGAGTGGGAGGAGGGGGGTCGGCCGGAGCAGACTTCATTTCCAGGTGTTCAAACCACCCCAGACTTGACTCACCTGAAATCATCCCTTCTTCTCTTTGGGTTCAACCCCTTCAACTCATTTTCCCACCTCATCTTGCCAGTAATTCCTGCTCTCAAACACACACACACACACTCACACAAACACACACACACACACCACCACCAACACCTCTCTCGTTCTCTCGGCATGGAGCCACTCAAGAGACAAGAGAAGAGACGCTGATTAATGTGACTCCCAGCAGCCTGAGTCTGATTCCACCGCACTAGAAATAGAAAGCAGAAAGAAGCAGCGGCGGCGGCGGCATTTGTGAACTGTCATCACGTGGAAAGAAGAGAAGCACCATGTGGAATCAGTCCGGATACTGCAATCACATACCTCACCCCGGATATCCCTTCTACCATGCACCCTGCAGGTACGCTATCACAACCCAAATATCCAATGTCCACTTCTGGTGTCACATGTAGGGACTTTGCTCTGTAACTTGTTCATGTTGCTCGCTTTAAGCTCCTGCGTCTCAGTAAGTGTTCAGTATTTCTGCACTGGAGCAAAATTCTGTATTTTACTGTATTTGATGATAAAACAGATTCTGATAACATTAATCTGTGGTGCACCTCAGATGTCAGTGGTAGGCCTGATGTTTTTTGTGAATTGTTAAAATTGTTATTGCCATTAGACTTAACGCATCTTTGTTATGAGCTACAAATCCTTTTTAAAGCAGAGGTTGTGACCAAACTGGTTTTCCTGGATTGTTTGTTTTGCACTCAGAAACAGAATAAGGAAACTGGTTTTGCCTGTGCACAATAGTAGAAGTTGAAAAAAGGGGCAGGTTTATTGGTCAGTGTGTCAATGGTGCCTTACAGCGGTGCTGGTTTCAATCACGGTGCTGGTATTGGGTTCCCTTAAAAAACACGCCTCGGGTTTTTTCAGCTTATCGGTCACATGAGAGCAACCTGTTTTCTAGCTTTTAAAAAACACAGGATTCAAACAAATTACAAACATTTTACGAGTCCTCTCCCGCTAGGTCCCTGGTTACCCCCCAAACACCACCACCACCACCACCACCGCTCCCTCCCGGCGATAATGACATCATTACATTTATCACATGGTTTCAGATGTGACCCACTCTCAAATGAACACCATCAATCCTCATTCCCTGAGGGGAGAACAGGAGAACAGACCCTTGCCTACGCCTCTTTTTCCTGTCGAATGCTGTAATAGTCTCATACCTCCTAAAGACTGCTGGAGCTCAACCACCAGAATACTGATTCACCATAACTAGTTATTTATGAATTCCAGTGTGGTTAAGTATAATGATGATATATATTATAAAAATGAATAATGTGATAAATGAAAAACATATAACACGCTAGCTGTACGTCTATGCTAGTGTGACTGGGCAAGTGCACATGCTTTATAATAGCATTGTAGTTGTATATTTTTATCTTTATCTGTCCACGGTGTGCACATTGTGTTTGTTAATCTGTTAAGGAGCAGCAGGGGTGGTCTGTACCGGAGGGCAAGAGGGGGATTTAGCTGATGAGTGAGTCATACCTCTGGGCAGGTCAATGACCTGTCAGATCAGCCAGCTCATGGTCGAGAGAGGGCGGGAAAGAGAGAACATAGGAATCCAGGAAATAGCCCTTAGCTCCAAAACAAACTAACCATCGCTACTCACTCCCACTCTCGTCTCTCATGGTGAAGTACTCTGACTCACGCTCTGAATGTTCCACCTGTAGCCTAATCACCTTGTGGATTCAAGTCAAATTTGGCATTTTCCTGCGTAAAAGCAATGTCCGACATACTTAATATGCAGAAGAAACAAACTGAATAGCTGCAGGTGATTGACTATCTACTCGCTGACCAGCACTATGTTATTCAAATGTATCTCCTTTTTAGCTTCAGTGTCATTTGTGTCCTGTTTCTCCTTTCCTCATCTTGCTTTTTAATCCTCATTTGGGTTTTACAGTCCTCTGGGGGCGTTTTCTGTTTACCTGCACATGCCTCCAGATTGACACATTGAGGGCTGAAGAAAATATTAAAGTTACACTGATGAAATGGGGGAGAGGTGTAAATTCACAGTTAAGGTTTTAAGATAGGGTTTTATAGTAAGTGCACCAAAAGAGGCTGAAGATAAGGCTTCAATATTTCATTTGTCATTCCATTAAAACGATCAAGTATTCCAACCATTTTATTTATGAACCTCTCTCTAAACTGTGAGACTGCTGCTCATCCAATTTTAAAATGCTTTTTCAATAATAAAGTCTAAAAATAAGACGATAACATTGCACGAGTTAGATAGAAGAAGCGCTGGGAGTAGAGTGACGTCCTTGTATGGACTCAGTAAAAGTGAAATGATCTCGCTGGCTGAGGCCGCTCTGGTTAATGATTCCTACACCTGTCAACATGGACGTTACTGACACCGCCAGCCTCCGCCCACATTCCTCCGTTTAATCCAATGTGTTTGCATTCAAATGACAAGGTGTTTGTTCGCTCTTTTGAGGAAGTCCTTAGACAGACTCCGTTGTTTGGTACGCTAATCCAGCGTAAGCCTGCTGCATCAGTCAACCACAGAGGCATGAGGTGAGCGTGAAAGCTTAATGAGAGCCTTTACGTGTGTGTGTGTGTGTGTGTGTGTGTGTGTGTGTGTGTGTTGTGCGTGCCTCAGAGTATTGATTGTATCTGTGTGTGTGTATCTGTGTGTGGGGCTGGTAATTGAGTGTTCACTCGTCATGTTTTCTGAGTGGGCGCTGTAATGTGTTTGGCCTTTTTTTGAAATGTGTCAATCGGCTTGATGTACTGTATGGTGATTTTATAAGTTGTACCACGACACATACACATTATACATTGTGTGTTTGTGCAACTGCATATTTTGAAGAGTTTATAGACAATATTCGCTGGATAAAACCGGGAAACCTGCATTGGAGTGACGGAGGGTGACGTGTGACAAAGGTCATGACATAAATTGATAACACTGCATGTGATGAGGTGTGTACACTTGCGAGGTGTGTGCATTTGAGCTGCATGTGTGGATTTTACTTGTATATACTGTATTGTGTGTGTGTGTGTGTGTGTGTGTGTGTGTGTGTGTGTGTTTGTGCGTGCGTGCGTGCGTGTGCATGGCGCAGAGCTGTCAGCCTCACGAGGGCTCAGGGATGTAAATGGATTTGGACTTGTAGCCCTGCAGGGGGTCAATGGAGCAGATTGTCTGAAAGCCTCATCTCTACACACACACACACACACACACACACACACACACACACACACACACACACACACACACACACACACACACACACACACACACACACACACACACACACACACACACAGTCATTTCATAATTCAACTTCCAACAACTTGTAATTGAGTGGTTTAACTTAAAAGCCTCCCTTAACCTCTCTTAGATATTTAGATGGAGTGTATGTGATCACCTGCTAATATCTAAACGTGGACTGAATTAATGTGTGTGACAAATGAAAGTCGGCAAGAAGAAAATCTATTACAGTGGCGCTACCCCTGTCATCTCTGGTTGAGGGCATGAAATACATTTGTCTAAAAGGAATTCCTTGCCGGTGAAGGAATAAAGATGAACTTTAAGTGTTAAATCACGACTGAAAGCAAAGCAGAGGTAACCGTGAGGATGGAGTGAATTAGCTGTTAAAAGAAGGACACTGTAGTCATACAAGAGGCTTTAATGTGAGGTAGTCACATGGACGCTATATTTCTGGAGGAAAAAAAAACTTTAATTGACACCTGAGAAGAAAATGTTCCTGAAGTTCACAGAATATGTTGTGAATTTAAAATTGACGCCCCTGATAAATGTGAGAACTCTTTTAGCATCTCAGCCTCTTTATGATCTCAGTGACCTGCCAAATATCAACTTATGAATACAACTGTTCTTTTTTTTTTTTTTTTTTTACAAATCACAGTACTGTACTGTGCTGTAGGTGGTCATAGGAGCCATTGATTTAGTGTTCTGGGCAAGAAAAATGGCAAAGTTTTTAATGAGAAAACCACTGAATACCCAGCCTGAAGCAGTGTAAATGTTGTAAACTCTCTAATGCAGCCAGGCGTTAGCGAGTGTGCCAGCTTCGTATTGCCAACCACACCATTAACTGCAGCTAAGATAACTAAGGGTTGGAGCAGCTAGCCTAGCCTGAGGGAGACTAGCCTGGCATTGCCAGACTAATTCACAAATGTCTATTAGTCTGGAAACTCTCAGTTAATTTTCTGTTTCCAAAGGGCATAATCACCAGAGAGACCACAATGACTCTGGATGCAATTGAATAGACCTACAACCAATTAGAGCAACAAAATGTGTGACGCAGCGCTGATACAAGCAAGATGGTTGGTTGATGCTTTTGGCTCATCTTTTTTAACATGGGTCACAAACTTTCTCAAATTGCACCTAAACACTGCACTAAAATATGTTTCTAAAAACACTTGATGCAACAAATTGGCAATGCACTAACAGACTCTTGATTTATATTTGATAACACTTCTTAGTTTGACAGTTTGATCTGAGTGTTGTGAGCTCTGGAGACTTTTTTCCATCAACTTTATTGACAAAAGTCAAAACTGTTAGTTATTATATCAAACTTGCCCCATATTAGATAAATGATGATGATTGACCCGTCCAGTTCCGCGCCGGGTGGAGATCTGTCTGGATGGGAGTGTGGCCAGAAGCATCTGCCAGAACAAATAAAATATGAACTCTGCAGATTCGTCTGGTTCCCAGGCTAGTTTGACATGAAGAGGGGAGGAAAGCTGCCTCCAGCCTTCAATATTGGGAAAGAAGAACAAATCTTAGATGCTAAAATCAATCAAAATCTGATTTCATGTGTCTAAAAGTGAATTTAACATCGTGGTACACACGCATACACGAATGCTTGTGTATCACAAGAGAGCATTTTAAAATGAAATGTGCACAGAAAAGGGCACAGTAAAGACATTCTGACCAAGCATTCAGGCTCTGGCTGTGTTCAGAAACTGCTGTGGCTGGATGTTTGATGTCACTGACATTTTGACAATATGAATTCCCTACCAGTCACTCTCAGGGAGGGTGCCCTTATGTCACAAAGTGTCAGGCTGTCAGTGCCGTAGACTTGGATGGCACTGCACTACACACAGAGAGAGAGAGAGAGAGAGAGAGAGAGAGAGAGAGAGAGAGAGAGAGAGAGAGAGAGAGAGAGAGAGAGAGAGAGAGAGAGAGAGAGAGAGAGAGAGAGAGAGAGAGAGAGAGAGAGAGAGAGAGAGAGAGAGAGAGAGAGAGAGAGAGAGAGAGAGAGAGAGAGAGAGAGAGAGAGAGAGAGAGAGAGAGAGCTGTCATGACTGTGGTTGTTTTGACATTGTGGTTTGTCTGGTGGTGATGATGCAGTGAAAGAATGGCGGGTTAACCACAGATGCCACTTTTCACTACAAAGCCAGCAACCACATGAAAGCAATACTTTCTAGTTTCAAGTCAAGTCAATTTTATTTGTATAGCCCAATATGACAAATCACTAATTTTCCTCAGGGGGTTTTACAGTCTGTATACAAATACAACATCCTCTGTCCTTTGACCCATGATTTGAAACATGGGGGGAAAATTGGCAGAAACCTCATGAAAAGCAACAGAGACAGATGTGCAGTAGACATTATATGTACAGAATAGAGCATAAATTAGAGCATAAAGCATTAAACAAGATAATAAAACTACAATGGATTTATAATATAAGTGAAGAATGTGATACAGAGGACACCAAGTAGCATCCAGGTGCCACCAGAACAGAATAGGACCTGAGTCACGCAACCTCCATCACCATGGAGACCTGGCAGGAGGACAGACTACACACGCACACAGGGTTAGACTCACATCACACCATTCACATACACGGAAGAAGAAGGAGAACAAGAAAAGACATTATACACACAGGAGAGAGAAAGAGAGAAAGAGAGAGGGAGAGAGATGGATAAAGACATCATTCAGAGAGGAGAGAGAGAGATAGAGAGACATGAGGTGAGGCTGGATTTGGGGAACCAGATCAAAACCTCAGGAAATGGCACCGACAGCCAAAGAAGCAGGGCGGTTCCAGGATTGGTGCTGGTCCAGCAAGAGATGCCTGAGAGACCAGAAAGGACAGAGAGGAGAAAAAGGGGAGAGAGAGGGAGGAAGATATGTAGAAAGTATCAAAAGATAACAATGCAGTAGGCCTGGATAATTCAGTGTTATGCTTGTGCCGCATTGCTTTTAATGATGGAAGAAATATAGTACAGCAGCAACTGGCAGAAAATTATTCAACAACAAGAACATTTCTAAATGTTTCATTGTAAAGTGAAAATCTTAATTTTTTAGAGCTGTTGTTTAGGCAAAACAAACAATTTAGAGGATGTTACTTTTGTCTCTGGGAAAGTATAATGGGCATTTTGAAAAATGACTGGGCTTTTAAAGACTAAATTAAGTCTCAAATGAAGAGATTTTCTGCTTTTCTCTGTTTTATATCACTGTAGAGTGAAAATCTTAATTTTTTAGAGCTGTTGGTCAGACAAAAACAATTTGAGAACATTACTTTGGTCTCTGGTAAGTCAGTGTAATGGGCATTTTTCACAAGCTTCTGGACTTTTAAAGACTAAATTAATTTATTAATCATAAAAGGGACAGGCTAATGGATAATGAAATGAATGATTGTTAGTTGTATCTCCATTAATGTCATGTTTTAATAAAACTGTTTGTCCAAATAAATAATAATGAGCACATTTGAATGAAAAACTAACACAGTTTTAAGAGTTGTGTGTGGTGTCAAGGTGCCTTCATACTTACAGATATAAAGTAGTAGGTCCTCCTATGGATCTGTAGTTCTCTTTGTGTGTTTCTTTGAGCACATAATTTACTACTCTGCTCCAAATGTCCAGTTTTTTTTTATGTAACTACAATACTAATGAACCAGCAAGGTGAGCGATTTGTTTCCACACTTTGTTTTCCTGTTTGAGGTCCCACTAGCTCGTTAAAGACACCTCATAAAGAAACCCAGAGACCACAAAGATTTGTTCTTTCTTGATCTTGTGTAAGGTTATTTGATGTAACGGAGTGAGGTGGTAGACAACACGGTGCGCCTGTTTCCAAAGGATTAACAACAAGCACGATAGGATCCCACCTTCTTGTCACTTGCACTGCATCAGAGCACATTTGCATAAAGTTGAACCTTTCTCAGCTTCACACTGTAGTGCCAGGTCTCATTCATAATGAATAGCAGCTTATCACTGTCCCAGCTTTTGAGTGTGTATATGTGAATGGCCCATTAGATGTTTAAATGTGAAGCTAATCATCTAATTAGGCAGTTTAAATGTGGCTCTTGCATACAGTACATTAGTCAAATATTGATATATATATCAGCCATATCAACCATAACACCCAGCCCTGCAATGTGAAGGAGTTTAAACAGAATTAGATCAGAGTTTGATCTGAATCTTATTAGACGGTGAGTACACAAGGAAGATTTGTTAGTTTCTCCAGAGAAGTTGCATAGCGAAAGTGGGACTGTTTGGAGTTAAGGGATTATTCTGAAAACATTTAATTTTCACTTAACCAGAAAGGAATAATAGTCTCATGGTGTCTTATTGTTGTTGTTGGACGACAGACCAGCATCTCCAGATGTACAACATTACAGCAATAGCCATGTTTGTTTGTGTCTAAATGCCATTAATGTTAACATTAGTCATCAAGGGCCTTACAGGAATACAACTACTATTACTATCAATAACAATAATAATGAACTTTAACATTTCTATAGCACTAAACTTTTATAGCCTTTCAAGCCCAGAGTTACAAGGTGCTTCACTAAATACAATAGCAAACGATATCGGTGCAAAGATAGCCAACATAGAGAAATAAAACCAACATTTTAAAAGAACAACATTCACAAAAGTGGTCAAACTATAACATTAAATTACCTACATCACATAAACATATGATTCTCTGATCTGAAGGGTCCCAGTGCAGAATGAGGGGTTAAAACTTCTGAAATGTAAAGCGGAGTCAGCCCACGCAAGGGTTTAAAAGTAATCAATAGAAACTTAAATTGAATTTTGTAACAGATGCAGAGCCAGTGTAGTTCGTCCAGGACTGGAGTGAAGTGTTTTCTATGTCAGGTGCTCATTAGAAGTTTTGCTGCTGTATTCTGCACCAGCTGTAGATGTACGACTGCTGCATGGATTAGGCAGGTATTGCAGTACTCTAGGCAGGGTGAAATAAGAGTGTGGATGAGTTGTTTAACTATGTTTCTGTGGAGCTTTGGTTTGACTCTGGCAATATTAAAGTAGCAGGATTGAACAGGATTCTTAATGTGTGCACTGAACTCAAACTCCACACTTGGACTGTAATAATATTTTAATAATAGGTGGTGTTTATCTTATTTTCAGTTTGTTCTACTTTAAAAAAAGCAATAAAGAGTTTCCACTTGGATTTTGAGTTCGGTGCACCATCCCTGCAGAGAATCCACATTGTTATGATTTTCAGGACTAAACAAGACATAAACTGGGGGTCATTGACACAGGGGTGAAATGGTGCATAACATAGCCAAGAGGCAACAAACTAAACAAAATAGGGGCCAAGGACCGAGCCCTGTGAGACCCCACATGACATGAGAGCAGCTGAAGAACTAAATACCCTAGTCATTAGCATAGAATAAAATAGAAGTGTCTTGTCCCACAGGGAGTTATGTAAATTCAGAAATCAAATCAAGACATTGGTGACATTTTTTAAATAATTTACCCTGTGTTCATTAGCTAGATTAACTCAATGAATCTGCAGTATATTATGCTTGGCTGGTGTGGTAAAATGGCACGATATCCAACCAGCTCATTTCATATTCTTGGATGGGACGCTTTATCTAAATGTCACCCTGTTCACAATGCTAGACATGTCCTTATTTCAACCTGCTTAATTCACGAGAAGTGGGAGGGGGAAAAAAAAATCACTATTTATCAGGGACATGGAGATTTAACTCAAAGTTTGGTGGCTAAATCCACCACAGAAAGCTGCTGCCGGTGATGTAATCTGTGTTTTTTCATGTTAGTTTCATCAGATGTACAGTTGTGTGCGTACTGTGGCTGGAGTGAGGATCAGGGATAAAAGGATACGAGGCAGATGTTAGACGAGTAGTTTGGGTTATAGCAAGATGAGAAGATCTTGTCGTAACCATCCCATCAAATTGCACCTAAAATCTGGCTGGATACGAGTTCATTGGAGTCAAACAGTGCCGTACAGATGGATGGACCTCAGCCTAGAGCATCTCTCGAGGGCTGCTGACTTCAAAGGCTTCACCTCTGTTTGAATTGGAAAAGAGGAGAGATGCTGAGCACTTGTTGGAGAAGTGTGGCTTTCTGCCTGGGCCTTGACCTTAGAAGGTAGGAAAGAATCCAAGTCACAATATCAGTGCATCCAGGTTTTGTCCTTTGCAATGATACTGTTGAAGCTGTGTGTATACGTTGTGTATTGAGCATACAGTAACAGTAGTGAGAATTGGGTAAGAGCAGTACTGGATAAACATTCTTGGCTTGTGTCTTTGTTAGGGCTGCAACTAATAATTGTTTTCATTATCCATTAATTGGAGGATTATTTGCGGGATTAATAATTTTCTCTGTAAAATGTCAGAAAAATGGTGAAAAAGGTGATTTCTTAGAGCTCATGGGTGTGTCCTCGAATGTCTTGTTTTGTCTGATCAACAGTCTAAACCCTGAGATATTCAATTTTCTATCAAATATGACGCAGAAAAGCTTCAAAAGCTTGTGTCTAGGACTAGGTGATATCTGAAATTTAAAAAGAATTGTAATTAATGTTCTGTAGAGTGACTCAGATTTTGAGTGCACGTCCTGTTTTGTCCAGTTTGTTTTATCTCAAGTACAAATGCCATTAGATTTGAACACAGGGGATTTTTTAACTACTTGCTTCATTGTGATATAGAGTACTAACTCTTAATAATTGGGCGATAATTTGTTCGTGCTCTCATGGGAAATAATCCTTTATTGTAATTATCTTATTAAAGAGGGACTGGTGTTTACCAGATGCTGTAAATGGAGTGTAAAGAGCCTACAGATCCCAAGTAGCAGTTTTATCAGTGGTGTGGGCATAGGTGGAAGAAACAAACCTTTACTCCGATTCCAGAGGTGGATGTATAGGATTTTGATATCAGCCCCGCTCCCCATTCTCCATCTGTTTGTCACCGAAACCCCTTTGAGCTTGCCAGTCTCTCAGGTCTCACATTACGCCCCGGCTGGCCCAGTCCGTGTGGGCAGCACAGCTCTAATCCCCGCCTAATCTGAGACAGCTTTGTGTGTAATCAAAGAATCCACTGTAGATTCATGAAGAGGCGGGGCTTCGCAGTGGGAAAAAAAAGACACAAGCAGGTTATACGCTATGTGGTACAGTTTCAGATGGCTGGTGGACCAAATCTCAACTTGATTATTTCACTTCACAGAAACTTGCACTACACTTCACAGAAAGATTTGATGTTAAAATGGTTATTAATGCAGGGATAAGGATGAACATGTGTAAATGTCTGAAAATTGTGTGTTTGGGAAGATCCTGTACTGTATGTCTGTTAGGTGCAGTAGATTAAGCAATACACAATAATTGGCAGCAATTTTAATCACTGACTAATCAAGTCAACGTGCATAATCCTCTAGTTCCAACTATTTATACTATTTCTTTGGTTTATATGGTTAGACACTGAACTGGTTTTGGACTGGTAAAACAAGATATTTGAAAACATTATCTTGGGCTTTTACCAGTAGATTAATCAATAATGAAAATAGTCGTTAGTTGAGGCCCGACACTACTCATAAAAGTACTTCTGTAATTTGGTGAAACCCAGTATATTATGCTTGGGACACCAGCATGGCGTTACATGTAAAAACAATCTACTGTAGAGGAAAAGAAAGGATAAAGTAGGACAAATGGTGCAACCCAAACACATTTCCATAGCTTTAATGTTGCTTCCCACATTGGCAACCTCCAAACAAGAAGCTCTGTCTCGCTCCAGTCTCAGAAGACTCAGTGGAGAAAGAGTGGGCAGTAGCAGAACTGGAGTGATTCTCCTCAGTGTCAGTAGGCAGACTGGATTCTTCTCTTCTCTTCCTCCTCCTAATGAGCCATAAAGTGCCATCTTATACCTATGTTTTGTCACAGAGGTCCATACTACTAATATTTCTGCAGCAGTTGCTCCTAAAAATAGAACCAGGCCATTGTATACAGTCGACTAAAGAAAAAGCTGTGCATGTGCAACTTGAGATAGAAAGCGGGTGTGGACATTATTTTTAGTTTCTCCGCTGTGCTCTGATTTTAGTTTTATAGGCACATTTGCTTCTTGGGATATAAATGTGGCTGCTGATCTGCATTTCCCTCGTGGGTGGGTGAGGAAGTGTTCATATCTTTGAAGCCAAGTTTCCGTTAAGTGTTGCATGTTGCTGTAGTGACCGGACCCAGCAATTCAAATCTAACAATGATAAGAGTTGGTTTGTTTGTTTTTTTGGAGATTTTGTTAAAAAAAAAAATGGATTGAACTTTATTTTGGGCTTTTATACTTCCTTGCCTGAATTCATCTGATGGTTCATATTTGGGTTGTAGCCTGTTTTTCACCTCTGCTTCTGTTTCCTCAGAATAAGCCAGTGGCAGAATAAGGCTTAACTCTCATGCTTTTTCATTATATCTTTGACTACAGGCGTAAGGCTAGTTTCACTTTGCTTACTTAAAGTATAGATTAATCCAGCTTACTACAGGCTATTGACTAAAATACCAAAAATAACTCCAAAGTGTCTATCACTGTGCACAAAGCCTACACACACTGAAATCATTTGTAGTAGTGTGCATAGAACTTGCACATTTCCCTTCACATCATCACGTTCAGTAATATTGTGAGATTTATTACCAGTTCAGTTGCTTCCTCTCCTCCCATTGTGATTAACAGTGATTGTGAAGCATGTTCGAACTGTACTGTTGCCCTTACTCCTCATCTTGATGGGAGCACAACAGCTGCAAATCTTTCGTCAGTTTCTGAACAGATGTGCTCAGCCGCTGTACTGCTGTGCACTCTGAAGCATTTTGACAGAAATCACAGCCCAAGACACAGGTGCAAATAGGGTTGCAGTTGCACATGGAAAGTATGTGAAACACCAGCTTCAGGTGTGTTGTTCTGTCAGACCGACTTCAGATGAATTTAAACAAGACTGAATTCCTTATCTTTGCATCTTTTGCATCTGTGAAAGGTGCTATACAAATACAATTTACTGACTTACATAAAATGAGCGGTTGTGCATGCGGTGATCATTATCATTACAGATTCCCCATGTATGTCCACATATTGGGCTGATATTGTGTTCTAGCTTTATTTTTCTCATCATTACTGCTGCTGCTCATGCATAATATTTAACCCACATCCACCCAAGCATCCTCTTCCACGCACTGATGGTACTGGTACTGTATATATAATTTGCTCATGCTCAAAGATGTGTTGTTACCACTTTCAATCACCTCGATCAGCGCAGGATACCACTCTAATTAAAAGTGGGTGCCGGTGGTCTGATTTAGTCATATTAAATGTCAAAGGATTATGTAGTGCCAGATCAGGGTGCAATTTAGTATTGTTGCATGACATTTAGAAGCATTTTTCTCAACTAAATCAATAAGACGCACGTCAGTCGGCCTCCAGTGGGGAAAATGTTAGTGTTTGTGTGGAAGAGGGCGGCCTTTTTGTCTGTATGTATGCGACTGTGCTGCTTTTATCTGTCTCACTCACTCATTGTCTCTCTTGACTGCACTTTGTCATGGCACCCCAAGCTGTATAATCTATGTCTTTCTCTTCTGCAGTTATTGTTCTAATGGCTCTTATAGATACCAGTAGCGTAGGCAAAAATCACAGTGTAGGTGGGCATAGAGAAAATCAGGTGGGTCTAACCCGTCTAAGCCCAATCATACTTTACAGGTACTGCAACGCATATGTTAACCAAAATAGGCCATTTCATCTGTACTAGCCTGAATGCACCACACTTTAATCACACAAGCCTTATACATCATCAGAGGTAATGTAACAGGCACCAAGACGAACATTAACAGCATCACATAGCCTGTTACAGCGGCCACATATTCACAGAGATAAAGCTGACAGACACAACAACATTATTAATCAAGCGAATGGGTAGAGGTACCGGCACCAACATGCTCAGTAACATTAAAAATGACACCTGAACACAGCCTGGCACGGAGGCCACATAAACTACACACATGCATGAACGCGCACTCACGCACTATCAGGGATGAAAAGGGTCGCTGAGGACAAGATACACGTACACCCAACGTGTTGTGTGTTATGTATGTGCATCTGAGTGTGAAGCACAGCTCAGCCATGCAGACACACGTGTGACTCCTAACACACAGGCATGCATGCGTATGTTTGCTGTGTGTTGTGTATGTACATGTGTATATCCACCGTGACACTTTCCACCCCCCCCATACACACACACACACACACACACACACACACACACACACACACACACACACACACACACACACACACACACACACACACACACACACACACACACACACACACACACACACACACACACACAACCCACAGATGGCACATGCCGCAACATCAGCATGAAATCCAATTGTTCACCCAACACACCCAATAAATAATAATATTGAAATGAGCAATAGGCTAGTACAGTCCTAAAAATGTAAATTACATTACTATTGATGATAACAGGATGAGACGACGGGGCTAAGTGTTGAACACTGAAATGATTTCATTATAATCCACCGCTTCTGTCAGTTCTCTTTGTAAGGAGAGCAGGGAGAAAGAGTTCAATCTGTATGTCATCATTGATGCCCTGATGTCAATTTTTATCTGACTCACAGCACATCTTGTTGTTGCTGCTGACTGCTGTCTTTTTGTAACTGCTTTGGAAGAGCGCCCTCTCACAGCTACACGCCTGATAGATACAACACATGAATCAAACACTACCTCTAAAGCTGTCGTCTCTGTCTTGAGTAAATTCAAATGAGAAAAAAGGAAAATTGGTCATCAGGTATCTCGAATCACCGAACTAGTGCCTCAGTTTTCTTTACCGTGTACTCCGTCACCTCTCATTTCCTAAATGACTGCACTGCGGATCCCATTTGGAAGCCGCACATCTGTCGTAACTCTGGGAAGAAAACATATATTTGTGGCAGCATTGTTACTAAATCATTCAACGAAACCCACAAAGCCCCTCTTTCAGTTGAATTTGCAGAGCGGATTTCGAACCCACATGAACGTGTTGACACTTGAAGATAGGACACATTGAAGCCTTAAAGTTAGAGAAACTGTCACAGGTTTTAATGACTTATAACATTTTAATGTTGTTTGCTGCAGTATATAGGAACAGCTCACTTGTTGTTGTTACAGTGAGTGCCCATGGGACCTCATCGTAATGTTAAATTCATAACCGCTCTGACTCGCGCTTCTGACTGGCTTCTTCTCCATAGAAACGGTAACCAGGGCATTTAGGTATCGTTGTATTCCAAGCCGACTACCATGCCAAAATTACTGGCAAAATGTAATTTCAAAAAAGTTGAAATGATTGAAACTCATGGTCATACTTATCGATTAAATACACATTTTAAATAAGAACACAGAATGGGGCAAAAAGTACTCCAGGAACAAGCGAGCCCTCCTTTTCAACTCTATATCAGTATAATGTTTTCTGATATGGACACACTGTATGTCATGATATGGTGAATGTGTGCAAAATGACTTCCAGCATCATATAAAACTCACAACTTCAATAACTTTACACTCAGGCTATTTCCTTGTACAGTATGTGCAAACCTACTTGTCAACAAACAAGAGTCTGATTCATATAATTGTCCAGCTCTAGCTGTGGTGACAATGTAAAAAAATAAATAAAGAAAACATGATGTGTCATTACATGTGTTTGGGCTTTTATTGTGCCTGAATTTGACAGTGACAGTAGAGAGGTAATGGGAAATAAAGGTTGGGATGGAAATGATGACAACAAAGGTCCCTTGTAATTATGTGACAAACCTATTAAACCTGCAGCCTTCAAATTATGTGTATTTTCTGTCAATTTTCATAACGTTTTACTGTACAAGTCGTCTTACTTTAAAGCTTGTGCAGATTTGTCAGCTTCTCTTGTTCTTTTTTAGAAACGCTCTGCTGCCATTTTTCTAGTAATCCATGTATTTCTTTGATTAGTTAATTATTCAAACAGTTTGCTATCTTCTTCGTGCTTTCTTTCTTATCTGCTGGTTTTGTTTCGACTCCCACTGATACTGGCACGCACACTCCCATGCACACACACATACAAAATCCCCCTCTTCTCTCGGAGACGGGGCCCGTCAGGACGCTGTGAAGTGTTTTGAATGTGAATGCAGTGTAGACTTGTCTTCTATTAGCATGCCAGGCTGCCGGTCCCCATGCCGACTCCCTCTGTGTCCGGCTAAAAGCTGCTCTCCTGTCGTCCACATAAACACACACACACACACACACACACACACACACACACACACACACACACACACACACACACACACACACACACACACACACACACACACACACACACACACACACACACACACACACACACACACACACACACACATACATACACACACACTTTCAGAAGAGGTGTTGCTTGCAGTAAACACTGTAATCTCCTTCTTTTGCAAAAGCCCACCATAAAATCCCAGTGCTATTTGGCAATATTTATTGCACTGGACAGAAGGGGGGGCTTATTTCAAGCTAAAGATGGCCTCATCTTGATGTTGCCATAGCAACAAAATGTCCCAAAGCAGTCTCTTGTGGGACCGGGGAGGTTTGCATCTGCCTTATGGCATCACCAGTAGCAACAGAGGTGGACGCCGCTCCGTCGGCTGTTTCTGATTGGTTGTGATGGACATCTCTATTACACCACCATCTGCCCCCACCATCCGCTTACCCCACCCTCCCAAAATACAGCCACAATCAAGATAGAACGACTCATCAGGGCTGAAGAATCCCAATTCTGCTACTTGATGGAGCTGCAATTAACTGTCAGGGCTGCTTTATAACCCGTGTGTCTGTCTGGGGAGCGTAGCGGTGGGGAGTAGGGAGGGGTGGGCCGGCAGCCGGAGAGCAGCAGAAGAATACAGGAAAGATGACAATGATGAAGATTAATGAAATGCAAGCAATTTGTCCTACATTCTTAAATTCAGAGATATGTTTTGTGAAAGCAGGATGTTGGGGAAGGGCATGAATGAAGGAAATGATGTAAAAAATGAAATGTGCCCAGAGCAGGCACACAAAAAGGGAAAACTTGAAATAGAGTAGGTAACCATTTTTTCAATATCCTGCGTTTTTGGCAGAGTAGTCAGGAGAAATGATTGAGAGCAAGACATATATGTATAGTTTACCTACAAAGCCACTTGGATGCCCTGTAAACAGTCTTGTACATGTGCTTTTGTGGGATACAAAGTTTGATTTCCCTGGGATCAATGTAAATATGATCAGTTCAAAGAGAAGGGCAAAAACAGTGACTCATATGACACAATAGATTTAATTAATGTGGATTTAGAGGATGCGTGTCCTGCCGATGTGCCAGACAAGTGAAGTGAACACAAGCTGCTATTTCAGGATAAGATCTACAGAAACAAAGTGTTTTTGAACACTTGCTTTTGTTTGATACTAACAGTAGAGAGAGAGAGAGAGAGAGACGGGAAACGTGGAGAGAGAGTGAGTGCGGGAAATGCAACAAGAAAAAGTAACACTTTCTGTGACACCCATGTCTATAATGCATTATAAACATACTTCTAATGCATTATAGTCTTCTTATAGAGCTGTAAAATTATAATTATATACACTTTATAACAATAATCATAACACATTGTTGTTAATTATAAGGTCAAGTATCATAATACTTCATAATTGTCACTCACTTTTTGCAAGGATCATAGTGTATTATAATTATGAATATATGAGTGCTTATTACTATAATTACAAAGTGCTATAAGTAGATTATAACACATAAGTATGTTTATAATGCATTTTAGACATGGGTGTCAAAGGAAATGTTATCAAAAAGCTCAGCCAAAGTTGAACGTTTGTATGTTGCAGTATTAATCTTCACCACTTTTTAAACTTTGCCATCCCTGCAGTTTTAATACCGCAATTAATGTAAGTGAAATAAACATGTATAGCTGTATAGATATGTATAAATGTTCATGTATGGATAAGCTTTGTACATTTCTGTGCTGAATTGATAATAATGGAGATTCAATTAAATGACGCTCCTGATTGACATTGTGAAAAGACATTGGCAGTTGTTCAGTTTGTCAGCTGGCTCAGATGGTATCTGGTCAGGTTTTTGTCGCGCCCTGTTGCTCCCAAACAAAACATATCCAGTAGATGCCAAACAGTTATGCACAAGCCAAAACACTTAACTGGCTTGAGACTGTAAGATGTTCAAACTTTCCCACGAGTCCTGTCATTCATGCCGATTTAAAAGATAAGCTCCACAGTTCATTCTTGCCATTTGCAAAGTCAACAGTAGACTTTTTGTATGCATTCACCTTTATGAATGACTCAGATTGTCAAAACACCAAGTTTCCATATCTGATGTTCTTAAATACACATTATTTAAAAAATAATGTAACATATTTATCCTTGGATTACTCTTGTCTATTGAACTACAGACGGTTACACACTTAAAACTCCTGAATATTTTCACTCAGTATGTTTACCTTTTACATATCTCTGCTTCACATAATCTCCACTTTGAATTATGTGTTTATTTACGATTTAATCTTTAATCTTTAATCTCATTTTTGAAGGGCAGTGACTCTTCTCAACCTCCCTCTCCTGCGGGATGTGAGCCAGTTCTCAGATGTTGGCCGTCTTCTCTACAGCATCGGTTATGTTTTTATTTTTTGTTGTCGTCTGCATATTTGCATTCGGCTCCACCGTTTCTGCTCTGTTTACTGTGAGCCCCGGTGTTTGTGTGAACAGAGCAGTGCTGCCATGTCCACATGCTGTCAGGACAGACAGGATAAGAGATGGTTGAGGCAGATACTGTAGATCAACAGCAGAGCAACTGCTACCTGTTGCTCTGCTGTCGAATTTTCGGGGGGGGATTGACGGTTGACAGATGAGAGATCAGAGTGAAAGTGCTCTTCAGTTTTAATCATGAAATATTTAAATGTACTTGGCTTAATAATAATCTTTTTTTTGTGCTCACATCTTAGTTTTTAACAGAAATAAGTATTCCTATCAAAAGAATTAAAAGGATTAAAAAGTAGTACTTGATCACACCTGTTCCAGCCTTACAATAATGAATTGTCCCTAACATATATATTAATTACATGTGATGGTGTCGCCGACATTACTTTACCTTCAGATGTTTTCCATCAATTTATAAAAATATGCATAACAAGCTTAATTTCAAAAGCTGCCCCTAACCCTTAGTAACAACTCATTACTTAATGTTGTTTCAGTCTATGTTTTAATATTCTTTTATAGATGTTACTGTAGTGAGGTTGGGAATAAACATGACTCACATTTGTTTGTCTTTAGTGGTGATTCTCCTTTTTTGGTTTTAATTAAATTTTATTGCAAGCATTACAATGTTCAAGTGCCCTTCAACAAACCGCTAAATCCCAAACAGTTTCTGTAGAGCCGTTCCGTAGGTGTCCGAAGCAAGAGAGAATTTGCCAACAGGGATCAATAGAGTATCACATTATATCATTAACCCGTAATGTAGGCAGCTTTTCTGCTGCTTTGAAGCTCACAGCAGCCGCTTTAGTTACGGATACGGTATTTTTCCTCCACTTTACCTCTTGATGTTGACCTGCGCCCACGTAGCCCAGCCGCAGCTGAAGAGCAGCCAGCAGATTTTCTCGGGATGCCTCGTTACTATGCTGATTACGTGAACTTGGCACTTGTTTCATACATTTTTTTCTCCTCTGTTACTTAATCATCCAGTAACTTATTGTTTGGATTATGTAGAAGTTGTTTATTTTTAATTATACAAATCCACAAATCCTTTGCAACATATATTCTCTCCCCCCCCACTAAATAGCCTCCCCAAATCCTTCCTCTGCCGAGCAGCTTCTCAATGGGCTCACAATGAATCTTATTTTCTGTAAAGGCACAATCAGCAGTGTGAAGGCTCATTTTTTATTCTGTGCAGGCACTTTCGTAATGAGCCTAAGCATTGCTCACTCTCCTACATGCTCTTCCCCGTCACAGAGCTCCATTCCACTGCAATTCCTGTTGATGCTAAATATTTTCATTATCTCTGCAATAAGACGTTTAATAGGCACTCTGCTCCTCAGCCCGGTGAAGAGCAGTTATAATGAGAGTCATATTTTGACTTTCGGACATTTTTTTCCTGCACCAGCCGGCTGTAGCCATGTGGGGAAAATTAAACTGTCTTGTTAACATTTCTCATTCAAAGTAATGAGCCCTGCTTGTTCTAAGGTTGTTCACCCATTGTATGTTTTCAATAATGGATGTTGATCATTTCCATTTGGGGGGGTTGCTGGAGGTCAAATGCAACACTTTTCATATAATATGACAAAAAATGTATTTGTCAGTATATGTTATTTCAAATTCTACTACCTCGCTCCCTTTCTAGACATCTGCAATATGATCTGCTGTTCAGTACAGTGTAATTGATGCCATATCCCATGCTAGAAAACGGTTAACAAACAAAACAAATATCCATGTAATTTCAGCGCATAATTAATGTTAGTTCAGCAGCACTATTAAAAACACCTCCCTTCAATTTAGCACCGGGACTCATTTTGTTCTCATATGATGCGTTGGAGTTGCATTTGCGGTGGTGTTGAAATGCCTCCTGGGCTTCTCTTGCAGCAGCACTGGGAAGCCTTTACCTTTTGTTGGCTGTCAACACTGAGAGTGATGTATTGGTGAAGTGTTTATGTGGTGAGACAAGTGCTTCAACTGCCACGCGGGGGGTGAGAGCCTTTCAGTGGAGGCTGAGTGTTTTTCTGCCTCTTTGACTTTGGCTGTTGCTGATTGAAGGGAGGGATGATGTTATCTGACAGTATTATCATCATTGTCACCGTTACATTTTTGAACGACAAATCTCAGTATTGATGTATTCAAATATGTGACAGGTCATGATTGAACTTTATCATCACAGAATAATATCGTTTTTTATGAAAGTAAGTGGAATAGGAAATGTTTGCTGGATCCTGAACATGCATCAAATACCAAATACTCTATGTCTACATCTCATATGAATGCAGGTGTCTGTGTGGGAGCTGATTGTATTAGGCTGGGAAAAGTTTTTCAAGCCTGTTGATTTAAAGTCAATTAAATCAACAGTCACTGAAGTTCATTTAAAGTTCAAATGAAGCCTCGTGCTTATTCAGTTTCACATGCAACAACTCCAGGAAACTTTCAGGTGCTCTTGAGAATGAAAAAAAAACTTGCAGCACAAAAAGAAAATGTTCTCTAATTAACCACTTATTTCTTTGACTTCGAGGGCTCACTTTGAATAATATCCTGCAGATGTACAACAATACACATGCTAAATAGTACATTTAATGAAACTAATGCTAGTGATGTGAGATGCAGTCCTCAACATTAGATGTAGTTATAGAGTTTCATGATTAAATGGGGATATTTGGAGCTCTTATATAAAGAAATCTATCATCAGCCAACATCAGCAAGTTAAAAGTAGAAAAGTATAGAAAAAAATGTTGGATACCGAGCAGTCTGAAGCCGCTTCATTTTGCTCACAGGGATTACTTCTAAATACGTTTATCTCATTATTTGACATTTTGCCTATATATATATTATATATATGACTGAAAATATGGAAAAGCATAATAGATCCCCTTTAAAAATTAATTAATGGAATGTAAAACTTATTTGCTTGATACAACACTGTATATTGCTCTCATCAGTTATCGTAAAAGGAAGCATATTACATAATATGTTAATATAATTTGAAATAATATCCAATATTGAACAAATGCCCTAAAATCGTACTCATTTTCATGGCACAGTTTGAGATTTACACCCCTAATATGTTGTGTTATCGCTGTTTATTCTGCTTTTTATTCACATTTTGAAACCATTATACTTTAAATATCTTGTTTTTCTTTTTTATAGCAAACTGTAAATCGCAGTTTTCAATTAACGCCCGCATAGCCTTAAACATCAAAGCCTTCAAATCTTAATAATTTCCAAAATGACCACAAGAACACTTTAGCGGTTGACTATAATTACTGATTAAAAAAAATGATTGACTTAGCATTTCCAGACACATTTAATCCTTTTTGAGTTGGAGTCAGCATTTCGCGGCCATCATTGGCGTTGTACTTTAAGGTACTTCTGCACTGGCACTTGTTCGTGGACCTTATGCTCATCTGGGCCTTGGCAGCAGGGTCTCCATACCAGTCATGTCAGTGATGCTCATGTCTACCTCAGTTATTACAGGCATGGTGGTGTTGGCAGTCTGCCAGCAGTCCTGAGCAACTGCCCTGCCTCCGTCAGCCCCACCTCATCCCCTGTCTGCTGCCGGAGATGCTTTTCATTTTACTGGGTCACGCTGAAGCCAGATGGGGGAGCTGCCTGGCAACATAAAGGTGCTGAGATATAATGAGCAAATGATGCTTTGTGCATCGTTTTATAGAGCCTTGAGGTCATACACTCGGGTTGTAGTAGTGCCACTTTACCTACACTTCCTGTCTGAACAATAAACAGTGGTTGTGACGGAGAGGGCTGTTACGTTGGTGTGAGATGAGTCAGTGATGAAGTAAAGAGCAAGCTGCATTATGCAAACTGCAGATGCATCTCCACAGTCCTTTTTGAGTTAAACTATTGAATGATGTTGTATACAAGGGAATATTTGATGCACTGTAAATTTTTTCATTAAGCTACATTGGCACCGCCCTCCAGCTAACTCAAAAAGGCTTGTACAATTTTTCATCAAGCAACAATATGATGTTGTCGTCACCACTGAAAAGAAAATGTGTCCAGCACATTTGAGGGACAAAAGACTAGCATTATGGGTATAATAATAGGTCTTGTTTTTCAGCCTGTTAGACTGAAATGTGTAATAAGAGATGTGTAATAACTCCCATGACAGTGATTTTTGCAGGAATGGGCACATTGGTAGTATTCAGCTCACAGACCAGCATATGTCTGGTTTCACTGCTTAACCTGAACAAAACCTCTCTGGGGGATTTATACACCTTAATTCAATCAAACAAAGGGACAATTCTGAATGCTTCCCAGACTGAGTGGGAGTGAGGGAAGGAGTGATGGAGGGGAGAGTGTGTGAGAGAGAGAGAGAGATGTTGCTGTGAGAAAATCAAATGAAAGAGGTTGTTTGTGTTTGTGATGTGTGCTGTGTGGGTGCGTAGGTGGTAGTGGATGGCTCTGAAACCTGAGGAAGAGATGGTGGCAGCAGCATGGAGCTGAACCAAATGTGTCACTGCCTCATGCTCATTGGGCCAAAGAAGGAATTCACTGGCAGCAGCGGCCTGCTAGGAATTCAGCAGGGTGACTAAGTATATGTGTGTTCATGTGTGTGTGTGTGCCCATGTGTGTGCGTTTGTAGCGGTCAGATTGTATTCCATCTCTTTACCCCCTGGCCAGTTATAGGATCGAGCTAGCATGCTATCACTCCCTCCTCCTTGTTACGGACAGGAAGAGCGCACAGTGCATGCACCACTTGCCCACGTTCACATAGCTTGGAGGGGAACAAAAGTAATGACGCTACAGCCGTAACCATGTGGATACAGGTAAAAAAAAAAAGATGAAAAAGAACCTAAACAATCTGTGCTTTTCTGTTTTTTTTGCTGAGAACGCTTCCTGCATCCTGTCATAGTTTTATTTTTGCAGCGCCAGTGGCAGCACAAGGTGGAACTGAGCTCTAGTGTTACAGCAGATTGCCTCTCTGTCACCACTGCCAGCCATCAACAGAGCAAACACAGAGTGTCTCGCAGATGTTTCTGGGACTCGTAGTAGTTATCATTCTTTACAGCTTTGCAGTAATAACTTTATATGACGTTGTTTGTCTGGGTGTGGGTCATGTGTTGACGCAGCACAGCTTTGCCTTCAGACAGGATTGTGGACTTTTTTTAGTTTCTCTCAGCATGTTTGCCAGAGTTTCATTATTGTCAACCCAGAGCCAAATTCTACTAAAGAAAGCCAGTGACGATGCATCCTCTATTCTGATATTTAACATCCAGAAAAATACACTAACTGGCCAGACTGGTAAAATAGAAGATATGCATTTAAAGTGTCTTTTATTGCTCAGCGAAATAGCTTAAAATTGTATGGTTTCATAATTTGTTAATGACTCCGACAAAATTCAGTTAGCATGGACTGATGCAGACTCATTATTAATATAGTGCACAATATTCAATTCTAAATGAAAATTTGATCAAAACCTCATTAATACTTGACTTCAATAGGAATGTTCACCACATATCGCTCTGTGTGTTGATAACCGAAATGTAAATATCCCATAATCTCTGTGATTGTGAGGCAAAGAAAAATACATATTCTTGTCTATTCTTTTAAAAAAAAGAATGCATTTAGTATAATCTGTGAACTTGCATATTGAACAATTTGCATCTCAAGTTACCACAGCTTGATTTATGACCAAAAATTGGTTAATTTGTATATCTGACAATAGAAAACACAAAAGAAGTCGTGTGAACTAGAGAAAAACAATATTTAACACATCTAATTGCCCCGCACTAACACATTAAGTATCTGTTTAGAGAATCTTTTCCTTGTTTTTGTAAAATAATATTTTTAGCTCAAAGTTCATGCAGCCTGTGAGTGCTGGAGGCTTGAAGCATCATCAGGTAGCTTTCTGGACTTTCAGTGGCCGTTAAATAATCCGAGCTGCAGTGCCAGCGGTCCACTGTGCAGGCTGCAAAAAATCAACAGTCATAATGTTTTAACCTACTTTTGTTCTGCAGCCAAATCAGGACCCCGTTTGCAGCTGTCGCATTGTGTAACTCAATTAAGGGACGCTTATTTAAACTCTAGGAAATGCACCAAAGTGTCATTTAGTTCTTGGCAGCGGCTTGTTTGTGTGCCTTCCTCTGTGTGTGTGTGTGTTGTTTTGTGTGTCTTTTATCAAAGTAATGAAAGGGAGTGACTGGTGTTAGTCTGTGACCGAGAGCAACGAGTAAATTAGTTCTTTTACCATGAAAAGAAGAGTAATTTAGCTTTATATTGTATTTTTTTTCCAATTAAGGTTTGAATCCAGCCCTCTGCCTTTTAGATTTGAATTGAAAAGGTCACATGTAGCCACACAGTCTTTTATCTTAAGTAACTTCACTTCTACACTTAGTTTAAACCAATTACACTGTGATATTTTGCTCACAGAGAGTACTGTACTTGGTAGTCTGTCTATTTCTGAAACACACAATCTTGCACTGTCACCCACACATGCAGTAAATGCAAGCATCATTGCTCTCTCTCTCTCTCTCTCTCTCTTTCTTTCTCTTTCTCTCTCTCTATCTTAATGCATCACACACACCCATGCACTCACTAACACGCACACATTGTTAAACATGTACAGTGTGCTGTGAATGGGAATGACCTCGCTGTGTTTCCCCATTCGGCTCTGGCAGCAGTCCTCCCCGCCCTCCCTCGCTGCACTTCAAACACATTTCAACTGGAAAAACCTTTTAAATAGACGTGACCTTTGACTAAGAGAACACCCACTCACCAAATGATTTAGAAACACTCTGTCTGCACCACATCTGTTAAAACACAGGCAGGTGTGTGCAGTGGCAAAAGATACAAAGACAAATTCCTCCTATTTATCTGTGATAAGGGTTTCGGTCAAAGCCAGCGGCTCCACTTTTTAATACATCAGTCACACTCGCGTAGAGGTGTGTCTTATCGAAGATGGTGACACATTGATCATTGCATCATCAATAAAAGCAAATGTCCAAAGTGCCATGTATAGTATTTTAACTTCAGTAAATCATTACCACATTAACTTCAGCCTTGGCAGAGTCATTACACAATAACTGAATGCAAACAGGAACTAAAAAAGAGTCTCTGTCTTATCTCTACACTTTATCTAACATAATTTAATCAGCTGGATTGCTTTATGACAAAATATGATATAAACTTAACCTCTTTTGTAACTTGACTTAGTTTGTCTTATTATAATAAATGCTCAGTTACTAATGTCGCTCATCTTGCATGCTTTTGGAGATAAATCTCAGTCAGCCGATGCAAGTAACAACATCCTGTCTGTGTCAAGAAGCAACTGGGTGATTAATTTTCGAGGGACACTATTTAACTCTGTGTCACTGTGTGTTTAGCAGACTGTTACTGATTATTCATGTGTGTTTTTGCTCTGTGGTCATGTTTTGTAGCAAAAGCTTGTTGAAAGTATTGATATACCATCTACTTATCATAATTTCTACATATGTTGCTTATTTATTTCTAGAAGGAAGCTTTTTGAATGTGAGATCACTACATTAAAGAAGGAAGACTAAACCTCATTCCAAATCAAGTCTTTCTTCTTTCGCCTCTTCAAAATCGATTTTATTGCTGATTTAGATAATAACCTTGTCAATAAGTAATTACGGAGGTCAGTGTTCAGTCAGTCGTGACTCAGTTTGAACCTGAACAGCAACAGAATGAATGTTAGAAAACCTTTGCGGAAATAGTTTGATTTTGGGCTTTAAAGGTGCACTCGAAGGAATGAAATTTTGTCTTTCTGTGTGCTGAGCATTGTGAATGGAGAGAATGAACATCGATTCTACTTTGAACTTGAACCTTGTTGGCAGCGTTTAAAAAAATAAGGCTCTGAAGGAACACTTCTATTTGGCAAGAAGAGTGAGAGAATAGACTTCAACTAAAGTTTTATGGCAACTCTGCTTTTTATTAATCCGTTAATGGTCTATTTATTGAATGGATTAATCATTTAGTCTACAAAGTGTCAGAAAATATTGAAAACAATTTGCCAGAATCGGGAGTGACATCTACAAATGTTAGAAGGTTAGGGCCTGGCATTTTTGCTTGATAAATGAATTCATTGATCAATTACCACATTTTTCACATATTCATTTTGTTATAATGATTGATCAGGTGACACTTGCTCTCCTAGTAACTTTGTTACCAGGACAAACAGGAGTAAAGTAACTGCAGCTCCTTGGTGACACACAAATCATATGACAGAGCAGGTGCAGTGTGCACGCTTGTATGTCAGCGAGGGAGATCATGCGTGGTATGTGTGTTCATGTGTGTTTGCATGAGAGGAGGGTTGTGTTGGGGTGAGTGCTGTCATGGGTAGCCCCTTGTTTACGTAACCCCGAAGGTTTGCCGCTCGTCCTTCATAATGTCATGTGAAAAAAAGTCAAACAGAGGCGCACTATGTATCAGCTGACAGCGAGTCAAGACGGTCTGCTGGGGCAAGAAGGTTTAGTTTGATTCCTCCTGTCATTGCTGTCTTTTAGTCTGCTTCAGCTGCAGGAGAGCTTTATGATCACATGAATAACATACTTAGCTGGCATAAAAAGGCATAAAAGCGAGAGTGGCCTTTAGAGCTTTTTCTTTTTCTCACTTGACAAAGTAATGAGACATTTTGTTTGGGTGTCTGAATTTGGTCAAAGGATAAAATGCCATTAAAACACAAGTCTCATATCCTCTTTCAGATCTTTCACTCTTGTGCTACAAAACTCCATATTAATATCTTAAGAATAGATAGCTGCCATTGATTGCTCTGCTTTTGCCAGACAGCAAAAAGGATGAGCCATGTTGTCTGAACAGTCTGTCTGGTTGTGTCAGGGTAGTTTTTACACCACATACTGTTGTATCAATAACAAAGTTTTTCGGTCTACATCGCAGAAAGTGCACGGGTGAAAAAACTGTGATGAATCTGATGCTTTTGATAGAGGCACATGTTCCCTGCTGGGATCAGTGCTGAAACAGGTGTCAGAATCACTAAAAAAACATGTGCTATACTCTGTGTGTCTGAGCTCAGCCGATTGGTGCAATCACAGTCCTCTGTTGTTTGTATCTGAGAAAGCCCTGCTGAAGCAGATGGAGCTGAATTTGGCTCCAGATTTGAGAATTCAAACAGACTGTAATGGTTAGTAGGAGGTCTCTGCAAGTTTGATACATTTGTTGGATTAATATCCTGCAGACAGTCTGTGGAAATGCAAACTGTGAACACATTTCACTGCATTAAGCTTGACATCTTCTATGAATAACAACTTGTACATCTGCAGGTTCACAGTAATTAAATTTAAAATGTTGATGCCACTGCAACTAATTTAGCCCTCATGCACTGCATCAAACATATAAATACCCATAAAACAAACTTTATTCCATTTAATCTTGCCTCTAAATGATGTGTTGTTATATGAAGGGTGAATCACTTATGCTGTTATATAAAGTGAATGATTGTGGCATTGATTTCAGCCTTGTAAGAACCAGTATGTCCCATCGACAGCTGGAGACACTGAAGAAGTTACAATTAACACTTCATCATCAATCAATCCTTACCTTGTGATGCAGCTGGATTTACAAGATCACAAGAATACATCTTGTTGTATCCTTCAAGTTATGTTCTTGTGTCTGAACCAGCAGTCGTTTGGACCGATCGGTGTCCTATGTGGATTCTCGTGTAATCCTGCTGCCTGGCAAGGTAGGATGCTGAGAGACAGATGGCTCATCCAATCACCTGTCAAGTATTTTTTTGAAAGTGCTTGCCCTTTTTTAAACAGTTTTGCAGAGGACAACTTCTCATACTGTTCTGTGTAACAAACCATCTGGTGCGCCAGGTTACATTATTCCTGCATTTCTCTTTTTTAAAGCATGTATTTTTTTTCTCCTTTTGTATGTTTTGCAGTAAAATCTAATTTATGTGATTCAAGTGTCTTAAAACATTAGTTATTTTTTGTCATATTACCATTACAATAACATTGGACTATGGACATTGGACTATAATACATTACAGAAAAATTTGATTGTGTAAAGGAAGAAATAAACCACAAACAAAACAGAAATGAAACTTTATTACTTCTAGTACAGTAGCTGAAACAAGCCAACAAACTTATTTGTAACAGCAACGGTCCTGTTAACATGCGTACAGTGGGGTTTGTGCCATAGACTGTATATAAGAAATGGACATCCGTGACGTCACCCATTGGTTTGTGGACTGCTGCTCGGAAGCCAATAGTTTCGGATCTGGGCAGCACCATCTTGAAAATTTCCGGTGCATGCCGGGAAAAATAAAAACACAGATTCTACTTATATGGGCATCAGGAGGGGCATGAGGCGCCCTCCTGAACCTGTGAACTAATCAACCTGTCAATCACGACGTAGCCACACCCTAATGCATACTCTGCTTTATCGTCAAATATAAAATCAGGGAGGCCAAAATGTCACAAATGAACATCATACTGCATTGAAGAAGGCTTTAAACTAGCGATTGAGACCATAAACACATTTTGAAAACGTTTACTGAGGTTAGAAATCAAGTGAGAAGTTGGTGAATTCTCCATTGACTTGTATAGAGACGGAAGTCCTTTTGACACCAAAACGGTCGCCCCCTGATGGCCTTTTGATAGAATGCAGTTTTAAGTTACTTCCGCGTTGGCATCATTTCAGAGGACCGGAACTCCCTGCCTGGTTTGTGCATATGAACTCCCTGCCATGAATATTGAGGGAGGGGGCTTCAGTACTTTTTTTTAATACGTAGTTCAAAAACTATCATACCAAAAGCTGGCATTGAAGGTCAGATTTATCACCTTGTTTAGTTGCACTTTGATCAGGCTGTTTGTAATCTAAATGAAAATGTTGCCAATTTTTGACTGTCACCGAAACTCAGGAACTGTATCATTACAGGTATTTCAAAATATCAAATTATACTGAGCCCCATAAACACATCACTCACTTTCATATTTACACCCTGGCTAATCTGACTCCACCCTTGTATGTTCTAGACCCGTCACACTTCCTGCCGCCCTGCAGGTAAACACCACGTCTTACATGGAAAGCTGCATGTGTAGTGTCAGCATCAAGTAGGCTATTTTAATGACTAGGTGTTGGGCTTTTTGAGAGTTAGCTCTTTTAATGATATGGCTGTTATGTAAGTCTGTCATAGCTGGAGATCCAGCAGGGGAAGGTAGAGCAGTGTCTCTGTTGTCCTTGGAGATTGAAGCTTATGGGACTACAGAGATGTTTGGATGAGTGGAATACATTTGTACAGTAAGCTCTTAGCTGATGCTGTATTTCAGGTACACTTACAGTATCTCTTAGCCACAGTGAGCATAATGTAATACAAGATGAACACAATGAAAGGCTGAGCAGAGGCTTTCAATTCAAAGCCTTGAAGCACCCGTATTCTCATCTGACCCACATGGACTACATTATGAATGTCTTTACAAGTTTTTGTTTGTGTATTATAGGTTTAAATATACTTACAGCTCTCTTCATCATAGCCTTCAATGCGTGAAGTGTGATAATGTATCATATTAGCACTCCATAGAGTAACAGGATATGTCAAAACAGAAATATGTATCACAAAAACACACACTGTGATAACTTTCCATGAGATTTTATGTAGGAATTATGCTTCTTGCAGTGTATGGATTAAAGGGAAAACCAAGATATCAAGATGTCAGCTGTTTGGCGTGCAGAGACTGTAAATAACTGTATTTCATTCTTTAAAATAGACATCAAATGGGTTACATTCAGAATACATTAAGGTCAGCAGATATTTGTTCTTAAATGATATACGGCAGTTTGTTGTAAATTGACCATTATACTCTAAAAGCTGTATAATATACTCTATTCCTTACATATTAGATCACTGAATTCCATGTTTTTTCATGTGATTAAATGCCGTTTTTAAAGCTGTACAATGTCAGTTTTGGCCACTTGGACGCAGATCAACACAACAAGCTAGAAATCACATTTGACATATTATGACTGTACAAAGTTAGTATTGCTAAAGTGTTAGCTACATCGCATCCAGCAGGAAACAGATGCTATAAATGGGGTTGATGAAAGCACTGACACTACACCACAACAGTACATTTATTAACTCTTAAAACCAAAATAATGAGCGGAAAGGTGTGTGATTATTGTCTTTGGGTTCCAGCGACCCCTTTCACATTGAACACGGTAAAATACTTATTAGTGCAGCTTTAACTTTTTGGTTGACCCCTTTTATCTTTTAATACCTCGTCTAATTCTACCTCAGTTAGACCCCAACTCCCAGAAAAAAGGTACTGGATTTGACCCATTTAGCATTTAACAAAGGTCTCAACAGTGTTCAGTATTGAGATAGAAAAAGCAGCAGTGAGAGTGTGGTAAGGCAACTTTTTCTTACATGTGGTGTCTGGATTGCTTCTTACTCTCAGTCTTGGTTCATTGATACATTTCTTCTTGTACAACTCGTAAGAAGTGGTTACTCAAGGTACAAGCCCTTGCTCTTTAATTCTGAGGAACTGACACCAAACTTTTACTTATTGAAAACATATTTATTCAACTCTACTGAAGCTAGACTGATCACATCTTGCCGTGAGCATGAGAAAAATAGACAAAATGCACCAAATGGCAAAATGGTGCCAGAGATGAAGAGGTACATTGTGAACAGGTCTTTTATTACCAGTGTTAAAGGCCATTGTTAAAAGGGTGCTACATAAAGCTTTTAGAGCTACTTTCAACTGTATTTCCCTTTGCAGGTTCAGGTCATCGTTGCCTCAGCTCTTGTGAAATGACACTATCACGTCTATTATATGTTGTACTATTTTGAACCTACCTGCAGAATGAAATCACAGCCGCTGATAAACAACCTCTCGGGACACTGTATTCTATGAGCAATCAGACACGGATTTATCAGCTTCCCAAGAGAAGCGCTTCACGTGTCGGCTCAGAAATGAACATGTCTTTTGTTTGAACATGCATAATCACTATCCAAATTTACTGCTGAGCTCACTGAGAGGATTTTGAGGTGACTGTGTCCTCAGCGGTGATAAATGCTTCTTAACTATTTAATAGTCTGACAAAGACATCAGAGTTAATAGGTTTAACATACTGCAGTTAATTCAATAAGATCACTGTGAATTTGACATGTATTTATGAGTTCTTGCACGTTTCTGTGAATGTCATCGGTGGATAATGAACATAATCTTTTAACTCAGCAATATAATGGGTGATTCATTAGTCGGTCTTAGTGTGTTGTTTACTACACAATTTGTTGGTTGTAGGAATGTAAAATGTAAAATAAGTGATGTCTGTAAAATGAGCACATTGCAGAAGAACACTGCTTTTAGTGGAATATGTTTGTATTAATATAATGGACCATTAATATAATAATAATGTCACAGTGTGTTAATCCTCTTACCATAATTTCCCACAAATTTAATTTAAATCCACATTTATGTAACATCTTCCTGCCAATGTGATTCATTTTTTTTTTAAATTTAATCCATTTACAAAAAAACACCAAAGACCTCTTCCATACATATTCATCACTTTTTGTAAATGTCCACAGCCAAATGATACACAGCAGGTACACAGTTTTATATATAATTAAAATATTTTTAAATTTTTTTTATCATTTCTAGATAAAAGGATAAGCTGTTTTCATTTTGGAAGCAGGACAATTCTGCTTTTTTTTTTTGTTTAAAGAAAATATCAGGAGAAAATGGTGGAGTTTTTACTTCAGTGGTTGTTCACATTATTATCGCTTCATGCAGATCTGTAACCATAATGCAACATACATGCCGTCACGAGCATCGACCAAGG
Source organism: Scomber scombrus (assembly GCF_963691925.1). Lineage (NCBI taxonomy): Eukaryota > Metazoa > Chordata > Actinopteri > Scombriformes > Scombridae > Scomber > Scomber scombrus. Next base: position 6,809,761 of record NC_084975.1, on the reverse strand, counting down.
TAGTTGTTTATCACTAAAGCAACGCTGACATCACTGGAGCTGCCATTTAGCATCTGCTGTTGAATTTGATGCAGCTCTGCAAGGAGAAAGTCTCCGTCATAGCTCGTGGCTCAGAGGCCTGTCAGGGTGATTTGTTTTCCTTTTCATGCTATAACTGATTGATTATAATTCTGTCCCATTCAGACAATTATTAATTCTTAGAGCCCCTCCGATTGGGCTGCAGGGCTCCTTGTTATGGTGAAACAGTGAGCGTATCCCCCTGAGGGTTGCTACTATCTGGTGCACTGTGTGATTTTGCCCTGTAAAACACTCCTCTGGCAGCGTGACTAACACCATCTCCGGTGCTGAGCTGCTCTCCTCCCTTGTGGATTGGGAGCAAAGGTTCTTTTATGCTCCTCATCACCCGTTTTTGCTTTACAGAGATTTTTTTATGAGGAGCTGTCAAACATTCATGTGTAAATGTGAGTACAGACCCCTGTAGGCCACTATAAGTGATTAGTCAGGGCTTATGAAACCTATAAATTCTTTACATGGTCCAGATGAGAAGAATTAAGCTCTCTCTCTCTCTCTTTTTTTTTTTGATCGACCAAATGTATCCTGCTGCTGTAGAAAATGTCGACTTTATTCAGCCTGCAGGAGAAGAAAAGGTTGAACTTATCCAAACCCTGGCAGAATTAAATAATAACAGCCACTAACTACACTGGACAGTTACTAAATCACTTTTTGGGCAGTATCGTCACTACAAGTACGACAAACTAAGACAAACTAAAATATATAAAGCAGGGAAGAGAGGAAATGAGTAATGATTACTCTGAAATATTACTGTTATAGTTTTCAACTATGAGCATCTACAAGTATTACTACTACCACCACTACTGCTACTACTATAACTACGAATGATAATAATGATAATATTAATGATTATAGAATAAAAAATATAAAAGTAGCTTCAATGTAGCAAACTATGATACCAATACCAATATTACTCTTGTAAATTTAATAGCTATATTTGGGTTTATTTATTGGGTTTATATGTTTAATTGAGATATTTCTGAACTTCTATTACTTTATTCAGTTTTGTCTGCTGATCATCTGAGTAATTCGACTCATTTCTTTTCTAAGAGAGTATCTGATAGTGATTTTTATATTCAAGCAACAAACAGCACCATGACTGAATGTAGACTTGAGCTGCAGTTTCTCAAATGGCCTCTAGATGCTGGTTTCAGGTAAACTGACTCAAGTGAAGTTAGAACCTAAAACATTGTTTGAACTGTCAAAGATTTTGGCAGAAACAGAAACTCTGACTTGAGGCTTTAAAACTTCTTCAGTAACAATGTCACCAGTGTGATGTCCGTGTTTTTTACAGTCTATATTACTGTTAAGATCACTGATTACACCAGCAGCAGCAGTTACTGTAGTAACATGTCATTTTCAGATGTCACTATGAGTTGAATGAAAGGTGTCTACAAGTGCTATTAGTTGTGACCAGTTTCATGTGACAAGTTGTGTTAAGGGTCTCATGCTGTGAGCTATTACTGGCATTGTAAATCCCTGTTTTGGAGCCTGCTGCTGTTGCATGCCTCCTGGGAAAGCTTGTAGTCTTGTAGGATTTGATCTTCTGCTACATGAAGCAGGAATCGGTACAGCATGAGTAATGTGAGCTGCTAGTGAATGGAAAACAGTGTTACATTGATTTCTGGTAGAGATGGGAAAGGTCCCTGCACCTTCGCACGGATGAGGTTTGTTTACTGAGTGTGTACTGGGTGGTTCTGATTAATATTGCGCCTCTATTGGTGGATACCAAGCAGGTCTACTGGAGCAGTTTTTAGGAGACAAGAAGTTTTCTCAGGGTTTGTTTTGTGTCACTGCTGATTCTGCTGCAAGCTGCATAAAGCTATATTCTTATGTGTATGTATATAGATATAAGACTAGCTTTGACTAGTATCAAGAATGTCAGAAAGTGGTGAAAAAATGACCATCACAGTGTCTCAGACACCAAGTAGAAAAATAGTCCACAACTCAATGTGTTTTAGTTTATGTTAAAATAACTTTCCTTAAGACATTACTATAAACTTCCTAGATTAATCAATTAATTGATTAGTTGATTGGCAGAAAATTAACCAGAAACTAATTTGATAATCAATAAATTGTCGTATTCTTTATTAAAACAAAAACAAAATACCAAATATTTGCTGGGTCCAGCTTCTCAAATGTGAAAATGTAATGCTTATCTTTATCATACACGATAGTAAAGTGAATACCTTTATGTCTATAACTATTGATCTTTAAAATTTGAATACATTACTTGGACTGTGTGAAATTTTAAGGGACATTTTTCAATATTTACTAAAATCTTTTGAGAGAAAATGTGTAAATTCTCTCTTGTGGACTGTTGGGATAAAACATCTGAGGTCACTTCATGAGCTTTAGGAAAACGTGATTTTTAATAATTTTCTGACATTTTATGACAAATAATCAAGAAAATAATCAACAGATTAATAGATAATGAAAAATAATCATTTGTTGCAGCCTTAGAAATGATGATGTTATTTAGTTAAATTATGTTGGCACTCATTTTGCAGAAGTCACTTTAAGAGCTGTAGCTACACTTAATCCAATAACTTTAAAAACATCAGCATAAACATTAATTTATCATAACAGCCTGTCATCTGTCTGTTGTAAAGCATTCACGCTCCTGATGAACTGTAGAGCAGTTCACTTCACTCCCTAAAACACACACACACACACACACACACACACACACACACACACACACACACACACACACACACACACACACACACACACACACACACCGTGACCCTCCCTGCCACCCCGTGTTGTTTACCCAGCTGAATGCTTTTACACTCTGGTTGAGGCTTAGAGTGACTGGCTGAGTCTATAACTGATGGAGGCCCAGGCCCACACTGTCCAGCATTTTGTGCTGAGCCAAACACTTTGCCCCTCACAGGCTGTAGGGGATAGGTTGGGCGGGGTGGGGGTCCTGCAGCCACCCCTCACATTCTACACAGAGCTGGGAAAGTCAGGGACGAAAGGCCCATCAGGGTGGGGAGGTTGGACAGAGCTTCTAAGCCCGCTACTCCTCTAGGGAATGATCGGCTCGTGTCTGCCGCACTTGTGAACACAGTGGGGTTGAAAATCCAGGGTGATGCTTTCACAGTGTTTACAGTGCAACCAAGGTTGCTAATTTTGTCTCCTTTCTCTCCTCCCTCTGTCGCTGCAGTCATAATCAGAGGACCACGGCGTTTCGCCATCCTGTGACTGGGCAGATTTCTCAAGAGAACGTGGATTTTCTCCTGCAAGAACAGTGAGTGATTGAGATTATTACTTCTTCTTCCTTGATCCACACGCAAACACAGAAATCCTTCGCGTTTGAAATGAAAATGTATTTGATGTCAGATACTTTGGGTTCCATTGACTATCTCCAGCTGTTTCAGATATGTCAACACAAAAATTGGCTAAAATGTGTTTTCTATTCTCTTCCAAGTGGTGAACGTCACACTGTGAGCTGTTTGTTTTCTCATTCTCTTTGAAATGATGAAATGAAACCGAATGATACCGAAAACGAGAATAATCTAGAAGCTTTTAAAGACAGATCCCACCACTCCTGCAGCAATGAGTGTTTTATGGGTTTGTTTTTCCTGACCTTCGATTTAACTTTGAAAACATCTTACCCGTGCCTCTAAGCTAACATTTACATATTTTTTTTCTTTCTTTACCAAGTTGTATGCTTTCATTGAGCGGGTAGGCAGCGTGTTTCAAGAAAAGTTCAGTGTTGTTTTAAGTCATGATGTGGGCCTTTCATTTTACCGGTGCTGACTTTTAAATAAAGAAGTGAAAAGATAAAAATGTTGCTGGTTTTTGTCAAGGACATGTAGTGCTGTTGGAGTGTGCTTGGTGATGCTATAGCAGGATCAGTAAAATGTTAAAAGGATGCTCTCTCTCTGCCTGTTTGGACCATTAGAGTTGAAAAATGCTGCTAAATGTAGTTTTTGTTGGATACCCAACATTAAACAAGAATAGTGATGGATGGATAGGCTACTTCAAGAAGAAAAAGGGAAAGAGGAGGATAGAATATAAATATAAGCTATAAATACATATAATAAATCAAACACTCAACACTGTACTCGGGAAGTTAGTAAGATAGGGTAAACAAAGATGATGAGCGACGGGTGATATACTGTATATGTATGAAGCTTCAGCCACATACTAATTAGCTCATCTTAGCATAAAAAAACAGCAAGCAGAGGAAAATTGTTAAAATTGGATCTGTCCAATGGTAACCTGGCAACCGCGCAGTGACGTCAGGAAGTCGAGGCAGCCAGCTGAGAAATTGTCCAGCAGATAACCCCCCTGTAAAACCACAACTTGTCATTTTCACACTAAGGAGGATATAACGTGTTAATTATAAGCTGCAGAGGTGCTGGTGGGAGATTTTTAACCTTAGGACAGGCCAGCTGTTTTCCTCCTGTTTCCAGTCTTTATCTGGAATGGCTTCTGGTTAAAAGATTGGTATTTATCTTCTTATCTCAGCATGAAAGCAAATAGGAGAATTTCCCAAATTCTCAAACTATTCCTTTAATTATAGACTACATTTCTGTTTTGACATTGCCATGTTCTCGGGTTCAATCTGTCCCTGGAATAAGTTGTAAATATTGTTAAATATTTAGAATATCTCATTCTGTTTGCTGCTCAAAAAACCACACACACACATAGTATGTTTGTCATAATACTGGAACCAGACTCTGGTACTGCTGGTTGTTTTAAAGCTGCAGTCAGTGATTGTGCAGATTGTTAGTTTCTGAGAGGCATGTCTTTCTAAAATATCAACTTAAAGGACCAGTGTTAAATTAAGCAGTACGGTTTAGACCTGCTCTATGTGAAAAAGGCCTTGAGATAACTTTTTTATTGTGATTAAGCGTTATATAAATAAAGATTGATTGATTGGTGTGTAGGATTTAGTAGCATCTAGCGGTGATGTAGCAGATTGCAACCAATTAAATACCTCTCCCTCTCCCCTTCCAAACGTGTAGGAAAAACTATGGTGGCCATGAAACTTGCAAAAGAAATGAAAGACCCTATCTAGGTTCTGGGCTACTGTAGAAACATGGTTCCTATGTAGATAGATAGAATTCTAAGATTATACACAAATTAAAACATAGTCATAAATATTATGTGACATTTCTCCCAAGTTACTTCTGCTAGATGCCACTAAATCCTACACATTGCACCTTTAAATATCCAGAAATCACAATGTATCCTTGCATCAGTTGCCTGCTCCCAGCACACTAATGCTTACCCTCATTTGCTAGTCAGGTAATGCTTTAAGAGTCCAGGTGAGAGTGCAGGTGTCTGTGGAATAAATAAGTGTTTACTCACAGCTTTTTAGGAGGTTTGTTTTGCACTCTTTGGGTGAGATTTGAGCAGAAGACTTCCTTCCAGGGACTAAACACAAACACAAACCTTCACTACAACAGAGAGAATCTCTAAGGTCTCAGTTACATGAGATACTCTTTTCTTTTGAGGCCCTAAAGTGGGATGCAGGTCAGTATGACGGGTGAATTTTGTGTAAAAGCATCTTTTAGTTTCAGTATATATATATATTTAAAAAATCCTCTAGAGAAAACTCAAGCTCAAGCTTTGTGCTTCTTCACTCGGAGAGCTTTTTAGGAACTTTTTGCACAGGGTGGCTCATTTGTTAAGGGGGTATGTGCATTCCTCAGGCTGTCAAGAAAAATGAGTCTACATCTTGCTTTTGGCTCTTTTTCGTGAACCAGTTTTGGTGAAACATTACTCAGAATGCAGTGATACATTTGACATTATTCCCTTGTTTTCAGGTATTTGTACTGTGCTGTAATTGTGCTGCTGTAGTCAACTAGAACCAAACCGTTGCTCTGCATTTGCCTACGCTTCTTCCATTTCCTTCAGCTATTTAAATCCACCTGCACATAGTATAATCTCAGGAGGTGAAGATGATTTTGAATGTTAGCTTGCATTTGGTTAAAGCATAAAACATTCAAGAAATTCAGTACTGAATTAATTCCTTTTGAGTAGGATGTATTTAAATGTGACTTACACTCCACTGGGAATGTGGTTGCAACAATAAAGTGGGTTATCTCATCGTGACCCTCACATTTTGGATCTTAAAATTGCTGTCATAGTACAGTGAGTGTTGTGAATAATATTATAAAGTCTTGTGATAAGAAGCAACATTGTGCTGCCCACTGTGGATCTGCATTTTTTTAGATAAGGTTTCTCTCCATACCTGCTTACATCTGCTTTGCCTGTAGTTTCAAATCAGGCCCCAAAATGTTGAAGTAGGGGGTCCCATAAGGATCAATATAGGGGCCCCTGCCTTTGGCTCTACATATAATTAATGTACAAACCAGAAAACAGTCAAGTTTCAATGACTTCCAAACCTTCATAACTTATTTTAACTTGATTTGTACTACAAAAAGACATTTTATATCTTACAAACACTGAAACATTGGTGCTCCGACCATGATCCACTCATGCCCTCAGCAATAATATTATTGTTGCAGTATAGTAAAGCTGCAACAATTAGTCAATTGCCAAATTCTTTTGATGATCTATTAATTGTACTGTATATTTTTCTCAAGCAAAAATACAAAACATTTGCTTGTTTTAGCTCTTCACCTGCAAGGAGTTGTACCTTTTCTGTATTAGACAGTAAATCTCAACATGTTTGGGATTAGGACTGTAGCAAGCGAGCAAAATGAAAGTCTCAACTTGGGCTTTAAAAAAAGGTACAATCATTTCTTACTATTTTCTGACAGAAACAAATGACTTTGGAAAATAGTCTTCAGATAAATCAGCAATTAAAACAGTCATTAGTTTCAGCCCTGCACTTTAGCATTAGATGTGATATGTTCATATCTTCAATCAGCAATTGCCAAGCTTGCCACACAGATCCGCCTCCTGTGGGCTATTTCTCCATCGCCTGAGAGCTGTTGAGATATTTAGACAGGTGGGAGGCGGGGTAGGTAGATAGGTAAAGCATATATATTTTGTGGAGAGGATTTTTTATCATATTTTACACATATTGCTGGCTGCTTTCCATATTTCAAACACACAAATATTGACATAACATTGACAAAATAGTGACAAAACACCAAAAATTATGTGTAAATGCTGTTTTAAACCATTTTTAAAAACATACAATGCAAGAAATGATTAATGCTTGCATGCAATCCTTCCTAATTTAGTGGCAGATTGTAATTTATCATGCTGCAATAGAAGCAGTGCTGGTAAAAAGTTTGTTTTTTTAGCCGTGAAAGGCTCTTTCAGATTTGCTTTCTGACGTGTGGGCAGGAAGAGCATTTCTTTGAACCTCTCTTGTCCAGCAGACACCTTACATACACACCTCCTCAGAAGTCTTTTCTTTCTTCCTGTACCTAGAGTGGTGTAGTTGTCACTGAGCTTCTTCATCTCTGCCAGTCTGACTTGTGCTTTCTCTCTGCATTACTGTCGCTCTCTCCCTTACTTTCGTGTCCTCTTTCTCACCCTCCCCTCCCACCCTCATTATATGTCTTTCACCGCCTCTCTTTACTCCATCTCCCCATTCCAGACGAGGAGGGACCAGGTTACATTCTTCCCCGCTATGTTCTGATGGATCTGTCTTATTAGCGGCTGCGTAGGTGTGAAGCGAGCCTGTCCAAGCCGCTCTGATAATGTGTCAGTACAGCACTCACAAACGTTGGTGTGTGTATATGTGCCTACGAAAATAGATGGTGAATTCTGTACAGGTTTATGATAAAAGAAGGAATCGGGGTGTATACTGTAGTATAGAGTACGTTAATTTAGAAGCAGAATACCTGTGTCTCAGTGCAATATAGCACTAATACACTTGAGGACGTTCTTCAGTGTGATTATGTAAGGCACCTCTGAGAACTGTTAGTTGAAGTACCAACTTCATAGTCACAGTAAAGAACATCCTCAAGGGTAATGTGGCTTTGGAAACCCACACATGAATATTAACTGGAAAAGCTTCCTGACAGCTGGTGGACAACAATGATTAAGTAATCCCCTGGTCAATTATAAAGCAATAAAGGAATCACAGCAGACAAGACTTAGTGGCTAAAACATACAGTATCTGTTCTATATTTCATTGAGACTTGTTATTTTTCTTTTGTTTGTATATATATGAAACTGAAGATGTTTAATGAAGATGTTGAGCAAATTGTCTTGGGGAAAACTGGGGAAAATTCATGCTTTTACAGCTAAAAATTTGAGCTAACTTACACATCATACATGCAGCTGGGCCTCCTTTAGAAAACTCTTATGATCTTATGAACATTTCCCCTGGTATGCTTATCTTTGATTCATAAAAACACCAAGACCAAAACGAGTTACGTTTGGAAAGCTTCATCATATCTTGATGTGTATTGTAAATCTCTGATGCACTGAGTGGATAGAGAGTGAAATAAAACATTATAGCATATAGTCAAATACTCACAACCAAATTGCTGCATGAATACAACATCATTTTTCTCAGGAGATGAAAATGACTCAAAAGTCTGTCATTATGATGAGCGTGGTTTATGATGTCTTCCATAAGCGAGATGAGAAAGGACTAAGTGACTGGTTTCAAATCTGGCTCGCAGAATTTGACAAAACAACAGCCTGGAGTTTTGTTGTATGTAGTTAGACCACTAAAATCACAAATTGTAGTTTTTAAATTAAATTAGTTTTGCGGTGCTGGTGTGTGTGTGTGTGTTTTTTTTAACATTGTTAAAATCCAAGCTAGCTGTTTCTCCGTCTTTCCAGTCTGTATGCTAACCTAAGCGAAAAGCTTCCTGGCTCTGGCTCAAAGCTAACGCTCTAGCAAAAGTGGAATTGATCTTATTATTTATATGTTGGAAATAAAGTGAAGAAGTGCATTTCCTAAAATATTGAACTATCCTTTTAAGATTTAAATTTTATTTCTAGATTGGCTCCCCTCATAAAGATTTCTCTGTAAACAGGCAGATCTGTTGTAATTGTATAAATAGAGCTCGGATTGTCAATGTCAGGGTTCATATTGTGATTTAAATAAACTTCTAGCTAAATATTATAAAGATTAGGGCTGTAACCAACCATCATTTTCATCATTGATTCATCTTTTAATCATTTAATCAAATGTCAAACAACAGTGAAAAATGTCATATGTTCACAGAGCAGAATGTGACATCTTCTCATTGCTTAAAAACTGGGGGCAAATAACTGACGGTGTTTCCTAAACACTTTTCTCACAATCAACTAAACAACCAGTTATTTCAGCTCTAATAAATATGTTATTCTCTTTATCAGCCGCTGCATATTTGGGACTCTTTAATCCGCAATATATGAGAGGGATTTCTTGAGGCTTGTTCTTTCATTCACAGCATGTCAGCACCAATAATTATTAAATGCATTAACCTTGTGTATGTTATCGCTGTTGGGGTTCAGTTTAATAGATTTAATGTGACATTCACCTTTAAAAATTTGATTTAATTTTTGCCGTGTCATTCATTCATAATGGTGGAATTCTAATCATTTTTCAGAGGTACATATCTGGTTATAAATAGTCACAGAATTCCTCTCATCCAATTACGTGAGGTTCAAAACACAGATTGTGTAATTCCCATTAAAGCATGTAGGAGGCATGTACAAGACACCTTCTGCTTCTGCTGTGAACCCTTATTATCCAATTAACATCGCACCGCTGCAAACAATGCAGGCAAGAAGATTTCAGCTATTGCCCCAGGCTCTATCCAAAACGTCTTGTGTGCTGCTATTTAAGGCTTCAATAAGCCTGCTTGAAGCACTCTAGATTTTCACTGAGGTCGCAGCACTTTTGTATACTTTTATGTTCATCCAAGGATGGAGTTTTGCTCACCTGAATGTTTTTTTTTTCAGCATCACCCTGCTTCACAGTCATATTCTAATACACATATTTAGACCTTTTACTGTCGGCCCCTGAGCCTCTCAACTGGAGCAGCGCTAACCTTTAGATTGCTGCCACCCTGTCAGCACCCCATGCTGTCACACAAGTTGTGAAGCTCATATTCTGGTATATATCTGTCACCTCAGCTCCAGCTCCACCTGCAACAGTGAGGCTTCTTTTTATATTTGATGTCAACGTCAACTTTGATGGAGGCATCAGCTCACAGGCCATCAAAGTAGAGTTGAAACTCCATCTGAGAGCATTATTAGCAGCAGGGTGTGGTGTGTGTGTGTGTGTATGGAGGCCGGCGTCAGTGGGCTGCACACTAAGGTTTATCGTGGATTAAAGTGGCTAAAGTGTCAGGACTTTACAGCTCCTAGGAGTACCTTATCAGCTCTCATTTTGGCAGCAGAAGAGATGGAATAACTTCCTTAGCTTCTGCTGTCTGGACCTCAGTATCTGTCTGTGTCAGAAGTATGTCTAGGTCTATTTGCACCACATCTGTCTTCTTGTCATCGAATCCAGAATCATGAAAAATTGAATTTTTTTCATGGAAACTCGAGTGAGCTGTGTTAACTTGAAGAAATTTCAATCTCAGTTCTCTTAATTTATAAATGCACCTTGACTTTTGAATGTCCTGCAACCTTTGTTGCACAGTGTGATATACAGCAGATCTCTTATCTCCTGTTTTTACCACTGTAGTCTAGATTTCAGAGCCAGTCTTAGAGCAAAATCATATATTTCCAAGTGAATTCCATACAGTTTCATCTATCCATGGCTTTTTCTGTATATTCTTCTGCATCCTCTGAAGTTGCTATACATGCCAATTAGCCGCTAGATGTTGCACTATAGCACCAACATCTGAGAACACAACAAATGCATGTCATTTTTTCAAAAAAGTTACCAAAACAAAGAACAGAGAAGCTAAGAAAATAACACACACAGAGATGATGTGGCTTAATTCTCTGCTCTGGTTGCCATTACTCCTCTATATCTTTACAATAGTCAATAGTTGTTTGTGCATCCAGTGAGACCGAATGTCATTTATTGCACCTTTAAGCTATAAGTTTAAACATCAACAATGCATCCTGTATCCTTTTCGCTCAACAATTTTATTCCACAAACGTTTGTTTTTTTAAAACTTTAAACTTTTTAAAACATTCTAATATATTTGGAGAAAAAAAGCCCCATTTGTCAGCTATAATTGTCATTAGTTTTGAGTTTGAAATGGAGCATGCATGCGTGTCGTAAACTCTGCTTCTATAAATAGCGATCAACAGAATTCCTGGCTGTCACTTCACGTCTTCTTTTCCCTTTGTTGTGTTTGTCTTTCTCATTTCTTCCTCTGTGTCACCTCTTATCTGTCCTATTTGAAGTTCTCTTCTTTCTGTTCTCCTTCTTGTTGTCAACATATTTCTCTCTCTCTCTCTCTCTCTCTCTCTCTCTCTCTCTCTCTCTCTCTCTCTCTCTCTCTCTCTCTCTCTCTCTCTCTCTCTCTCTCTCTCTCTCTCTCTCTCTCTCTCTCTCTCTGTCTCTTTGGTCCTTCCCCGCTCATTGATATGGGATCTGGCGATTTTAGGGTAGCTACGCCAGCAATGTGATGTGAACGCACACATGGTGCTTCTCCAGGGGTGCAGCATGGCAACGCTTTGGTTGACTGTTGCCATAGCAGCAGTGTGGAATTGAAACACAGGGATACACATGTAGAAGGAATGTGTGGTGGCAAAGAGTATCTCTCCCACCCACTCGGAGTATTCAAAACACAGTCAGTCGGTTTAATTGGATTCAATTCAACCGTGTTGTAGAAACTGCATTCTTTTACAACTAAATAGCAACAGCACATACTTTTTTCTTAAATTGAAGTACTGTCTGAAACACGTTTCTCTCAGCGTAACGAGAACATTATTTTAAATTAAGGTATGGCAGGTTTGACAAGTTGCACAAATGTCACTGGCTCTGGCGCTAAGGTTAGGCAGAAATTGTGGTCTTTATTTAATACAGAAAAAAGTCCAGAGTGACTTGATGTGTAGTGCTGCATCTTGCCTCCACCTCCACCTCCACCAACTCTATCTGACATCAGTGTGATATATAAATCTAGCATTTAATCAAAGGTGTGAACATAGTTGTATCTTGAAAATAATTCTGTCTCCATCACGGTTACTGCAGCTTGCACTTGAGAGTAGACACTTTTAACAGAAATGGTACAAACTACTAGGCTAAGGGGGTCAGGTGGTCAGCAACGAAAAATGATAACCTGTAGCAGGATGGGGACTGAAGGGTTTCTGGGGCATGATCAATATGAAGTAATAAAAATCAAGATGTATTTTGGGTTCTGCTGCATTGAATTTGTCCATTTCTGTGTCTCTCACAAGTCCCTCAGTGTAATGGGATTGCAAAAAAACCCCAAAACCTTCAAGTCTTCAACTGGCATATTAAAATCTAAAAGAATGACAAGAAAAACAAACTATTTCCACTAATGCAGGACTTACTGTAACAGCAGATTTGCAAACATGGCCAAAAAGGCAATTTAGCTCCATCGACATGATGGAAGAGGATTACAGTGCTATGACAGGAATGTCAGTAAAACAAAATTTAAAGTGGAGAAATAAGATGCTGTAGATGGATTTGTATTGAAAAAGTAATCTTCTGAAATGAGGACACGGGCTGCCCTTACCAAAAAGGTTCTTAGAGAGAGTTCTTACTATTTGTTTTGAAATAACATTGGGTAAAAATTGAGTTTAACAATGTGGCAATGCTGAAATAACGTTGTCCGCTCTGTTTGAGGATGACTCACTTGTGTTTTTCTCTCAGATGATTTATTGTAATATTTCTGAATATTTCGGGGCTGCAGATTGAAAGCTGTATAGTGGGAGTCTGACTATTTAAATGCTGCGTGGGCTGCAAGCGCTGTTGATTTTTGACATACATAGTTGCTGCTCTATGTGTGTGTTTAACAGTATGTGTGGCTGTGGAAGTGGGAGTTTGGCAAAGTTTTGAAGTGTCATTAAGTGACTTTTTCTTGTTATATTGTGAGAGGTATTATTAAAATACAGGAAACTCTTGAGGTAAAATGTCAGAATCCTTCTGACTATTACTTTTCCTGTGTGATTAAATCTCCTCTGTGGCCTCTTCATTCACAACATGGCTGCCTTTTCCTCCCACAGGCATAACAAGTGGAGGCGAAACCTTTTCCTACTGATGTACAGCCAATAAATGCCCTCCAACCCATAATGTACTTTCACTTGACTCATTGCCAATGTTGCTGAGTGAGATTAATATTCAATGTTTTTCAAAAAAATCTGGGTTCCTGCCCTGTCATACTCTCACTGGCTAGAAGTGCATCTTAAGCGTTGGTGCATGAGTATTATTCGACTCCTCTTCCTCTTCTCCACGCTGTAATTAAACCTCGTCAGAGTTGAAGCTCAATCTATATTTAAAGCAAGGCCAGGAGTACATTGGCATGTTTGCATTAACTCAAAGATTTCATAGAAACTTAAAATTGTTTTCTTTTTGTTTGCAGACGTCATTAGCCGTGTTTGGTCCCATGTTTCCATGTATTTTTTTTTTAATGATGGGCTGCTAGCGTGAGGCTTGCACACTTTATTTCAAGGCTTCTAGCTTTTGAAGTCACTTCAAAGGATTGTCTTCGGGTTGGGGTGAAACAACAGCACGGATCATTTTGGATATATATGTTTATTTCTCTAAAAATGATTGCCCTGTTAGATCCCAGTCATGCATCATTTTCTCTATTCATTTGTTAAAATTCAGCCTTCAGTGAAGTCTTGTTAAGTTTTTAAAGGTTTGAGGTGGTAAATGCAAACAAGGACATCATGTCGGGGCTAGCCTCTGCTCCACAACCCTTTCTAAGCAATCTCTAATTAAGCATTTCTTCCTTTGGTCTTTCGAACACAAGACTGGGTTAAAACCTAGCGTTTGGCTGGACTGTGTTTGGTCACTATGTGAAAATGTGGCTACTTTGTTACAGGGATAGCCAGTGGTAGTGTCTATGATGTGAATTCCTGGATGTGAACATTTTTATGTGCAATTTTCTGTAGTGGTCCCAGTAATATTCACTGGTAAAGTATACTAAAGTAGCATATCACATCACATGATTAAGCTATTTTTGAGTTTTAATAAAGGGTATAAATGCAGATAAAAGAACAATTCATTCCATGCATATCTTCTTTAATTTGAAAGAGAAGTTATTTTAACTATTCTAATTATCTGTTAACTCCCCCTGCTCTTTAATCTGTTTCACTCTGTGGATTTCTCTCGTTTTTCACTCTGCATTGAGTGTTTTTGTCAGAGTGATGGTAATCTGTGGTGTTCTAATTGTGCGCTCTTCCTCATGCCTCTGTGCAAGTTGTAAATTGAATGTTTTGACAGCAGTTTGGATGCAAATTCATGAGGCTCATTTCCACCCAGTTACTGCAGTTACAGTCAAATCAAGCGTACATGCAGAGCAGCTGCACCACACTAAACTCACACAACAGCTACATGAGTCGCATGTTTTACCTGCAAGACTCGTGTTTTAATGCTGCTGTTCATCATTTGTGATGTGAAAGCATCAGAGAAATGAAAAGCTTGCATCTTGGTATTAGTTAAGTTATAAATCCAAACACACAGCGGAGCATCTCTCCTGCTGGTTGCTGATAGCGCTGGATGGAAGAAGACACAGTAGATATGTTGGTATGCGTCTGTTTAAAGAGACGTTCAACTGACTTTAAATGCATTTAACATCAGAGATGAGAGTGTCTGAGCTTGGAGTCACTCTGCATCGTTCTGCTGTCCCCCGCTTCTATCATCACGCATGATTCATCCTGAAAGAGCAACGGACAATAGGGGAAACTCCACTACTCGGTCGGCTGACCAATGGTGTAACTTTTTCACTCAGTCACGGACAGTCATAGAGAAGAACACTTCTCAGCTGCTTGTGTTGCATCTATCTTGTTGCGTACAATGGAAGCATCCAAGCTCAAAGAGGACATGTTTTATTACTGACTAGTGATGTGTGGGATTATTTTGTTTATTATCTGGCTTTGTTGAGGAATCCGTTCTGATTGGAGGACTCTGAGGATTCTTATTTCTTAATAATGGGAAATTGTATCATATCTTTTCATATCATTTCATATCATATTAACTAGTGATGCCACATGCCCAAAAAAGATACAACTTGTGACACAAAGAGATAGATAGAAACGGTCTAAATTAAATTCTGTTTAAATTATACGGTTATGTTACAGCCTTAAGCTCAGCAATGTTGGGTTGTAACAGGATGTTAAATACTGAGACCAACTGGGAAAATCTTGGCAGGGAAATTAAGTGAATAAAGCTTTTCCCTCATCAGTGACTACAACGAGTGTGCCCTTTAGCAAAGCACTGAAATCAAAGCTGCTCCACTTGAGCTGTTTTATAGCCAACAGTATTTGGAAACTCCCAGATTGACATATGGAATTTTAAAGCTTACAGGATGTTGAAATATTGAATTATGTCTCACCATGCAACAGCAAGCTGGAAAATTATCAATACTGGAAATATGATGTCTCTTTTATAAGCAAAATAAGTAGATGAACAGGTTAACCCTTACATACTGTTCATATTTTGACTCTACACTAATTCACATTAATAAATTCCCAGTCAGTCATTAATAAATCTTATGGAAAAAAAGACATTCACAATCACTATTTTATTGACCAGGAGAACATTTTATAAAATATAATGAATACAACATGTTGTGAATGCTGAGTTTTGGTCAAATTTGCACATTTGCATATATAAAAATGTGTATCAACTGCAAAAAAAACCCCAAACAAAACAAAACCCAAAACATGCAATTTATCTCCATTTTTTGTCTCACATTAGAACAAGTCCTGCTTAAATATATGTTTCATGGTGTTTTTACAACTGTAAAATGTAAAAATGGGTCATATTTGACCCTGAACAGTATTTAAGGGTTAATGATTTCTTAGCCATTACAGTAAATGTACATTAAATTGATCAGAAGTTAAAATATTGTTATGTATTGGTGGACAGAAAAAACAAATTAAATTAAATGTGATGGAAGCCAATTTAGGTTATGATGTTCAATATTTGTTTAAAACAAAACATCAGATTTTAACACTTCACAATAACATAATCCTGCTTAAAATCTTATCCCAACCCACATACAAAGAATAAATAACAAAACTATTTAAGATGGTAATCTTTAGCCAGGAAGAGACAGGAAATAAACTGAATAAACATTTGGGAGACACATTATCCAAACAAGGCTGCCAAGTCTTGAAGAAACTGATATTTAGTGAATTTTAAGAGAAAATCAGAATCAAGAGAAAAATCAGATACTATATCAGAAAATAGCCGTATGAATGTCAGAGTATAATTTTGTGCTGTATTTCTATGCAGTGCAAAATGAATGGTAGTATCACTTTTTCATAAGCACTCTACGGAACAGCCAGACCATTGATACCACACTGATGGAGCCGCAGCACAACATGTGTAGTGGAGTGTGACGGTGTCCTTTCATTTGGTCTCTCTTGAATCACTCAATCTTTAAAAAAAAAAAAATCTTTTCTCTTTCTTCTCTTTCTCTTGTGCCTTTGTCTTCTCAATTAATTTAGTTCACTTGGTGAGAACCCTCAAGTTGCCGAGACGGTTTTCAAAACCAGCAAGTAGACTTTAAAGGCTGCAAAATATAGTTAAAAAAAGGGGGAATTTTAAGTAGCTGAGACATCAACAGTTGGTTGTCACTTATTTTGCTTTCACTCTTGAGTGCCTCTCTTGTGCGCTCTTTGTTTTGTAGCTGTCTCTTTTTTTCCGTCACGTCTCTTTGGTTTTTCTCTCTCTCAGATCCTTCTGTGTATCACTGTCTCTTCAACCTCTCTGATCCCCGCAGAGAGGTAAACAGATTACCACCCATGACCCCATCCTCTTTGGGCATTTGAGGTAAATAAGTGGGTTATGTTCCTCTGGACCTCCAGGAGCTGTGTTACACATGGATTAATTCACAGAAAGAGAGGTCATACCTTTTTTACAAACCTCCGGAGTTGAAGCCAGCCTCCATTCAAAGGCCAAATAATGTTCTCCTCCTTCCACCATGATATCAAATGTGGCTTTTCCCTCAGACTCCCAGTAGAAGCTGTGTCCCTTATGGCAGACAGAATAATTGAGCCTTGTATACTTCCCTGCAGAGAAAGGAAGGCTCTAAAATATCTGTTTTCCTGTGAGGAAATCAAAGACTCTCACTTTTACCTCATCTCACTTTCCGGCTCTTTCTCCATCACCCCTCTCTGTGGCTTTCTTCTGTCTTTCAGCAACAAGGTCATGATCATTATTGTCTGTCTCTCACTCTTCTGTACTTTTTGGAGAACTTTTTCTTTGCAAATGGTAGCATATTAAAAAAAACCTGAATAAAATGGCAAAATTCCACAAGATCTCCAAAATGTCACGTTTAAATATTTACTTTGACAAAGAAGCTATAAAAAAAAAAAAAAGCAGAGAAAGGTTTTTTTATTTTTGACAAGGGTTGAAAAGCCACGTGTTTTTTCATGCTTTGGTATTCTAGAGAGCATGAATTATAACCTACATTAGCTCCTAATTAAAGAACAATGATTCTCCCTGGTACTATTTATTTCCGGTGAATACATTATTTTTGACTTTGATGAAAATGCATCTGATTTACATTTTGTAGTTTGTGACCTTTTAGAAGTTTGCATGAAATTATCTTGACGGCAGAATAAAAACAGATCTAATATCTCTCTGGCTCTAAACCCACCCACACCACATCCTGGAGCTTTACATTATGCAGCTGTAGATAGAACTCTGTAAATGTGCTGAAACTGAAGGTTGTGTTAAAGTACGGTCTGTGATATGGAGGGCAGAGAGGAGGGTCTGTTCACTGTGTTAATCTGTCTGAAAAACATTCAAAGAAAGAGTTTAAATGAAAGACGAAATCTTTTTACAAGATAAGATCAGATTTCTTCCGGAAGCATTCACAAACCAAACCAATTAGTGTGTCGTTTCTTGCTAATAGAGCAATTCACAGTAAGACAGATGTGTGTTTACAGAAAGAACAATTTATGAATTTATTTAAAGGAGAAAAGATAGCCCTAGGTAATGAGGTTGGATTCATAGATGAGGGGAGGCATTACATTGCCAGTGTTTTCTCTTCTGAAACTAATCAGGCAGATTTATACACATACTCCGCCTGGTGTCATCCCGTTGACAATAAAACATCCTGGATGAAACGTCTCATCTGTCTCACCGCAATGCGACAGCGGCAATAACGGAGCTGTCATCATGCAAAGAGATATTCTCAACGTGTAGCCGGCAAGCAGGTAGTCACGTTTTTTGGGGGATTTGTTGCCTGACTAAAAGTGTGTTTGTGTGATCTGTTTTCAAACCTGCAGCACACATACATGAGTGTTTTGTCTTCATATTCTTGTGAGGTCACACATTGACATAATGCATGCATCCAACCTAAACCCAATTCTAACCTTAACCTTAAAACCAAGTCTTCACCCTCGATATTACACTTTTGTCCTCACAACACTGGTTTTCAAGTGAAATTGGTTCTCTCAAAGATAGACAGACACACACACACACACACACACACACACACACACACACACACACACACACACACACGCACACACACGCACACACACACACAACTTAACTCATACATACTCCCATATGTCATGTACAGTGAACTGGCATCAGTTCACCATATTCTTTCATTTAGATTCCCACCTCGGGGTGAATATTTAAAAACGGACAGCAATTTAAAGGCAAATTTTCACGTCTATATTTATACTCTGGGACTCTTTGCATGATTTACAGCTAAAAGTTATCTTATACTGGCCCTTTTATGCAGCCCCTTAGTTAGGCATCTGTCTGAAACAGGCTGTTTTAGCCCCTGATAAGCCCAGGAAGGCTCAAGAGGCTACAAAACCAAACAGGAGTAGTTTGATTTCACTTCTTTGTCTTGTTCTGTACTTATAATTGAACTCCTCAAATACATCACCCATTGAATGACTTCAGCAACAACTTTAACAATAAAGTCTACCAATGTAAGACTATTGATTGTGGACATATCAGTGGATGTCGAGGTAACAAACAAAGCATTCAGAGCAGGCTGAACACCGGCTTTTGACTGTTAGGGAGCATTTTCTTTTAACATACATTCACCTCAAGTTTCGGATCTTTGATCATGTTTAACAAAGACATCAAAAGACCATAAAGATAACTGAAAATCCCAAAAAGCATTATTTTCCCCCTTTAAAATTTGCGCAGTTTGAATCAAACATGAAACATGGAAACCAAACCAATTAAATGGACATGAAAAAAAGAAATGATCTAATTCTGCAAATGAAATGGTAAAGAATAAAAGAGTCCCAGGCAACAACAAATTAGTACAAAGTGCAACTTAATGAGATTCATTAGTCTCTGGTGGAGTAATGTTTGAGATAAAAATCTACTTATAATTGTGTTAATGTGATGTTGATGTGTAGCATATTCTCAGGCGGAAGGAGCTCTTTAGATAATACAGTTTGTTTATGGAGATGACGCATACAGTATGTTCACTTGAGGAGTCCTATATTTTATATTATAAGAAAAAATAAAGTATACAATACTTTAAAGGGTCATCTACCTTCAACACTAGTGCTCATACAGTAGATTGACAAAGGTATAGACTAGTCCTTTGTCTATTGTCTGTTATATTGTCTTTGATCTGTGAATGACTGAAGGTTATTGGCAGGCGAGTGGAAAAGCTAATTCCAACAGTGTAATAACCACTCAAACCTACAACACACTGACTGGGAAAGAATGTATATTTGATAGAGAATCCTCTGTGTAAGCCAGACAACACATAATGTCTGGAGTGTTATACACGTTCTTGGTTATGTAATCCAACCTCTAACAAAAACTCAGTATTAATTAAATGCTAATAGCTTCTCAGAATAAACAAAACAAATATTGGTAACATACTGATAAAGCTGTCAAAACACCCTGGACCTCAGTTGATTCAATGAAACCATTTTTGCTAAAACCAAAAAAATAAACCTGTCAAAAAGTCTTATCAGCTAACACACAGAAGCCACTGTGAGGCATTTAAGCCTGTGTTTGGTAATGAATTTAAAGTCATTCATTTCATGTGGTACCTGTATCCTTAGCAACTGAAAGAGCAGAACTGTCCAAAACACACAGTCTTAAAAAAAAAGAAGAAGAAGAAAAAAAAAAAGAACATGATCTGTCGTGAGAGCTGCTTTTCATTTCTTTTGAATCTTTTGGTGCAAAAAAATCTTAATAAGAAGTGTTGAAGAAATCAAGACAAGAAGATATCTTATTTATATTTAATTGTAGCAGGTTAGCAAATCTGTTTGAGGTGAAGACTGTGGAGAATCACTGTAAGCGATGCACCTGTTGAGAAACAGCCTAGGATGAGCCGAACGTCTTGGGGTGAAATCAAAACGCTCAACAGAAAGATTTAAATGCAGCTCACATCTGTGTCTGGTGTCACATTTATGATTTAACTTCTCAGTTTCTTCAGTGTCTTTAATCCTTTCCCCCCCCCCCTCATGTTTCTATTTTCCATGGTTTGTGATAATAGTATAAAACATGTGTCATGAATGAATTGTATGTTCTCAGAGAAGTCACGGTGTGTGATCTTTAACTAATATATGAACAGTTTGATTTGTGGTGACTCATTCATCCATTATCCTTTTGATCACTGATGAAGCAACTCTGTTTGTTCAGCCTGATCTGGCCTCATACTACTTTATTGCAAGTTCACTACCGTCAGTTAATCATACTATCTTTCTAATTGTGTTACTATCCGCATAACTTACATATTACATTTTGCTGCTGTCACATGACAACTTTATCCATCCCATTTTAATGTTCCACAGTACATGGTCCTCACATGGATTAAAACAAGTTATGTAGCCCTTTTGGACAATGACATGTTTATAAAAAAAATAAAAAAAACTTAAATTACATTACAGTCAGTGTGAAAAATGGTTGTACTGAAAAGTTGACCTTTGGGATATAAATGGTTTTCATCCAGCAAAAACCACGTGTAAAAGATCCAATCTGGATTGCTGTGGGACTCAAAGCGATCACAGCTATCATTATTTCACCAGTTAAATAGAAATCTAGGGAGGAACTAGACCTTGAAATGGAAACTACTACCTATCACTGAGACTGCTCAGTTGAATTAACTTATTTTGTTATTTGTTCATTTGGGTGACTTACGATAAAACTCTTAAATTAGGTAATTCTGGGATGTCCTGTTTACCCAGCCATGTCCTGTGATGTCCAGACTCTGTCATATCTACTGTATGTTTCCTGTTGGTTTTTATTCTTATGGTATAAAAGGCTAAATGCCACAGTAATGCTTCAATTTCCCATGATAAGTCGTTATACAGATGAGAAGAAAAAGAAAAAAAGCGATGATACATTTAAAAACCGGCAGTTGTGTACTTTTATTTGACCGTGAAATAATATCTTGCAGCAGATATTTGTGGCTGCTGCGTCTAGTCTACATTTGGATTGAGGACCGCTGCTCGTTTATCTTGTGGAAGTACGTCGTTACATAACACAGTCTGCTCTGTGCACTTTCATTCTTCTGCTGTGAATCAGGTTTGTAAGACCATTTATCAGCTTCCTGCTGTGAAACACTCATGTGAGGTAATAGGTCTGAGCTCACCTGAGGGTACAGCAAGAAAATACATCTTGCATGCTCACATACACACACACACACACAGACACACACACACACACACACACACACACACACAGACACACACACACACACACACACACACACACACACACACACACACACACACACACACACACACACACACACACACACACACACACACACACACACACACACCAAGGCCCAAAGGATTTGTCATAAGTCTCTGGGGAAAGTCCCATACTCAAAACATGGGAGAAGCCATAACATCCTCTGTCTAGAGTCTTTCTCCTCACACTTCCCATCAGTCTTTTCCCTCCTTGATCAATTCATCACATTTGACTTAGACTTTAGAAATGAACCTGATGATTTCATAGGTAACATAACATTTAATACACACAATATATATCCAAAATGACAAAGAAATCAATTATAAGGAGTCAGAAGGTCAGACTGAAACAGCAGATGATTGTGAAAACAGAAATGGAAACTACACATAAGAAGTTTATTGACCACATGGGATTACTGTTTTTCTCTCTCATGTTTCCTGTGTCTCTCCACAATAAAGGATTCAGTAATGCTGAATGAAAGCAGAAACCATAGGAGTCATCACACCCTCAGTAGTTAAAGCAAAATGCTGTATGGAGGGCTGCTTTATGGTCCTATCACCCAGCCCTTTAAAGAAAAAGTGAAAGAAACAGTTTGAGACTATGTGGTGACATATGTAAACTGTTTTAACGCTATATCAAACCCAAGTCGACCCATGTTTATCCTCCACCCCTTCCCTGGTGGTAGCAGTGGTGTGTAATGACATTTCTCTATGTGTTTGCAGGCTGCAGGGTGCTCGCATGATGTCCAAACCCGGAGGTGAGCTGCTCTCAAGCACCACTGTCAGCGAGGCCTCCACTGCCATCACCTCTTCGACTGTGGACAACCCTTCTGCCTCAAAGGTGAGCCTGTGTGTGTGTGTGTGTGTGTGTGTGTGTGTGTGTGTGTGTGTGTGTGTGTGTGTGTGTGTCTGTGTGTCTGTGTGTCTGTGTGTCTGTGTGTGTGTGTGTGTGTGTGTGTGTGTGTGGTTGTGGTTGTATGTAAAGGTCTTAAGACTGTGTTGAGGTTTAGACAACCATGTTTATTGTGATTTTCCCTGGTGGGGTGTGTCTCTGACGTAACTGTACAGTATATTATGTGTATGTGTAAATGAATATAAGTCCATTTTAGCATTTAAATACAGTACTTGGTTTAGTTTCAAAGCACTAATTTTGCACAACTGTAATCTTTGTCTGAGAATCAATATTTATTTTGGTTTCAGTTTGATTAACTAAACAAAAAACCCACATACCTGATTATGTCCTATTTACATTTTTATGCCTCATTAGTTTAACTCTTATCCTTTTGGTGGTTTCGTACGTTTATTTAGCGTGGAAGTACATTCTTTATTTCTAAGTAACAATTTAATCATGGCCTTACACAGTGATACGTTTGACAGAATGTGCTATGAACTGCACATTTTATGCTCTTAAAGGGTAGATATTGTAGTCTGTAAGTGCCAAATACAGTTTTCCATCTGTAAAGTGTGTTGGTTCACTACGTTCTTTAGCATTCAGTCCTGTCACACACACCACTGTTAGTTGATGCTGTACACCTGAGAAACATGAAATTCTCTCAAGAGCAGAGCAACTTGAAGTTCATTGATCTCCAAGCAAAGTGTGTGAAGATTGACTGACATCTGTGTCTCGAGTGTAATGTACTATAAAGTAGAAAATCACAGGAACAAAAGCTAATGGCAGAGTTGAAATGGTCTTTTTTTTGGTCTTTTGTTCCCTTTACCTTTTGTATACTCTTTGCTTTTTTAAAAAAACCTTTCACTCTTTCTGTTATACATCATCTCGCTCCTCCTGTTTGGTGCTGTATAGTAAAACAATACTGTATCTCTGTTTCTAGTAAAGCAAATGCACATTTTCTCCCCAGCCCATTGAAGCAACACTGGGATGCATTAAATAAAAAAAATCTGCAGAGGCATGCAGTGAATTAACATTATGCTCAGCAATGGTCTTCTTTGCTAACATTAATTGTTTTGATGGGTAAAGTCAAATGGGCTAATGTGATAATGATGTTAAAGTGTCAAACACAGCAACCTTTCTTATGAGTCAGAGCATAGACTGAAATCTTCTCCTCTGAACGTCTCTCCGTCCTCATGCTGACAGGTTTGCTTTCACCATCAGACTATATGGATTGTGGAAAGGTCATGCCTGAAGTGTTTGGGTTTGCAGATCAGCTTTGAAATGACTTGTTAACTACTTAAATTAATTTATTTTCTTTTAAATCTTGTTTTTCTTAATTTCCAATCCTAATTTTCTCAAGCGAGTGATTATCTCATGCTCAGATGAGCTCTGTATGAATAAAAGTGAATATAAGTATTAGCATTATTGGCTATTGTAGACTCATCATTCTTCTGTGCACCCCCTGATCGATCAAGCTGTGCACGGCGGATCGTGATGAGTTAATGATGATGAATTAAAGGTATTCTTCGGCTGACCGAGATCCATGACAGCCCCGGCAGAAATGAAGACAAGAGGCTTAATTGGAGAGAGAAGTGGAGAGTTGGTGCTAGTAGGCATAGCTTTAGTTTGATTAAAGCAGGATTCAAAGTCAGGCAGGTAGAAGTGATGTAATTATAATGGACCCATACCTGTCTGTCACGCTGAGAGGGTTACAGAAGGGCATTTATTACCTTAAAAGACTGCTTTGTTTTACACGTTTCCTTTAGTAAGCTCAGTATCCTGTTTGACAACTTGTTAATGCAGCATTGAAGTTAACTGTTACGCTCCGATGTGAGTCATACAGCCAATTAAAAATAGAGTAACCTCACAGTTTATTACAATACTATGCCCAAGGAATAAACCTTTAAATATTAATAACTACATCAATGGTAAATTCCGGGTATTGGTTATGATTTCAGTTTAACAGTTTATTTAAAAAAAAGTAAAACTGCATCTTTGCTTCTTTCATAGTTGGTTAGTTCGGGATTTTTTTGGCCGTGTTGGAGGCCTTATGTTGTATTCTTAAATGCTGCTCGTGTCAGATCGGATTTATATCACTGTTCATATCCATTTTTAGGATTTAGCCGACACAGATCCTGATCAAATAACAGTGATGTTGTAAATGCGTGTGTGGAGTAACGACAAAACGCCACACAGTCACATTTCATTGGAACCTGTACTTTTTTTTCTCCCCCCTGCCCCCCGCCTCCCCGCAACTCTTAACCTTGCATGTGGTTGTCCTTCAAGTTGTCATTGGCTCAGGCAATTTGCTGCTGCTGTCAAAATTATGAAATCCGTTGAAGCGTCTCAGCATAAGCAATACTTGCAAATTCCAATTTGTGCCTCGAAATGCGGATCTCATGTCTGCTACATTCCTTACAGTCTGCTTTTGTGCAACACCACATCGTAATCCTCGTGGAAATTGGAAAGCCTTTTTTGTTTCTCTCTTGTTTATTCATTTTTCTTCCTTTTTCCTTGGCTCACCCTGTCTCTCTGTCTGTCAGTCTATATCTTACACTCTCTTTCACTCACTAACACACTCGCATGCACATACACAGCTCCACAGTGCCATGAAATCTCATCCTGCCCTATCAACAGGTGCCGTGGGACTAGAATTGAACATGTGTCATTGGGTGCAGTACCCAGATGACAGGGCATCCATCACGCCTCCTCGTCGCCGTTTACACGCCCCGCATTTTCATGGCCTGCAACCCCTCCCCAACCCCCCCACCCCCCCAGGTGCTCTGGCTCATCACCCCTGCCATTTGAACAGCAGGAAAATAGTGCAGATGCCTCATTCTGACAAGGAAAACTCTTAACAAAAGAATCTTGTCTCAGAGGAAAGATGTCCCCTCTTCGCATAGCACGCCACCATCTAAATGAATCCACATTTTTGGAAAAAGTCGTTACCATTCTGCCTCTGACTAAACATCAGAGGGAGCACGGGGACAGAAATCATCCCATATCCCCTATGAGTTATGTGTCACAATTCTCCTTTAAGCACTTGTGTTCAGAACCAGTCAGCACATCTTTTTCCGGGGTTCATCAAAGTCAAAGTCATTTAGGAGTTCCTGCCGGGTCCCAGTTTGTAGTTATAAATTTATTCGCCTTTATGTTCCTCATCATTTCTCTGCTCTTCTTGAAAAAAGCTTATCCGCTTCTTGAAAATGAAGTGCCGATTTGAACATTACACATTAACACCAGCATGTATCACGACAAATTGTTGAACAGTGTCATGTTGAAGGATTTGTTTGTCACATAAATGTTTCTAAATTGAATCACTTTTTATTGGTCACGGAAAAAGAGTTACTGTCATTCTGCCACAACTACTGCGATTAAAACTTGTTTCTTTTGTATCTGTAACCCTTGAGGTGATTTTGCATCTTTACATTCAGACAGTTAAACATAATTACTAGTTATCTGCTGGAGATCAACAGTACTTACCCTTTAAACTCCATTCCCTCAGGTACTGAAATAGATACGGTAATTATAAGGTATAGCTATTACTGCAATTATCACATTTGTTTGTATGAGTTATCAACAGAATGTAACTAGAGCTGCAAGGAATCTACATTTTACTCATCACAATTTCCAAGAGCTTAAGCTGACATCTTTACATGATTGGTTTTGTCTAACAAATGTTAAAAACCTAGAGATAAAATATTAAAAAATGTAGTAATATACCACTGAGAAAAATAAATCTGCTCACATAAGGGGGCTGCCATGTTCAGCTACATTCAGCCACTATTCACCACCGATCATCTCCCACTCGGACAGATTGGGATTAAGTATCTTGTGTAAGTACATTTACGCTTCAACCAGACTTCTAAAGCGAGGGTAAAGCACTACTCTTATTTAATTACCTCACTATCCCAGATGATTCTTGTCTGGCTTGGGATTTGAACTTGCAACCTCCCAGTTTTAAACCAGGTGCTCTAAGCTTTTAGGTTGTCTGATTGTGTGTCATTAACGTAACAAATAGCTGCTCCCCATCCCGAATCGCTCACCTACAAGACAGAGTGCTTCTTGGCAGCAGGGACCGCAGTCTGTTCCACAGAATTACCCACGGCCTAAAAATAGACCACCGCATCGCACACACACACATATTTGCAGACACACACTTACAGGCAAAGATAAACATATTAAACATGGACTGACATACAAATGCTGTATATTTACAGAAAAGGGACTCCACTGTGACAGTATAGGAACCACTGTGCCTTTGCATCATGCTTGGACGACCAGCCTTCCTCTAATTAGCGAGTGTGTTTGCTGTTTTCCAGCTGTGGGTGCCTCCCAGTGCTGCTGCCAGTTCATATACACACACTTGTGCAGCCGTCACACCAAATCTTTTATTATAATCACAGTGTGATGGAGGTGGCAGGATTGCTACATATGTGTGTGTGTGTGTGTGTGTGTGTGTGTGTGTGTGTGTGTGTGTGTGTGTGTGTGTGTGTGTGTGTGTGTGTGTGTGTGTGTGTGTGTGTGTGCTGTGCTGTGCTGTGCCAGTAGGAGTTTGCTTTCTCCTGAGGTTTCAGATAGAGGATGGTGTAATGAGATTGGCTGAATATGTGCATCATGTATAAGTATGCTTACTGGCATATACACAGCAGGCATGCACACAGATGCGAAAACACAATAATAATGCAAGACTTTCTTGGTTTGCTGAGAGAGAGAAAGAGAGAGAGAGAGAAACAACCAGTATTCATACATTTTTATGAGTGTGTAATGGAAGATAAATCAATGTCAGTGCCTCAGAAGTTGTACTTTTTTTTTCAGCTGGGCGGGAACAGTAGTACATACAGTAAATATTACCAAAGAGCTAAACACTGATTATATACATCAGCTTGGAAGATAAAGTATAGATGGAAGTGTCTTTGTTGGTTACTTGCAGCAAAGTTTCATGTGATCTGAAGCTTTGTCAACCATCTTGGAAAAGACAGGTTGAAAAGATGGTTGTTCATACTTGTGTAGACTAGCTACTGTCAACGGTGGGAATCTAGTGGTCATAATGAGGTTTAAAATGAAGCAGAAGTACCAAATTCTCAGAGATCAATGAATAGATTACATTATACAATTCACTGCATGTACAGATTGAATAAAGCTTTGATATTGTATCATTTCTGCTGAGTAAAAAAAACATGGTGGAGTAGCTGAAGTACATCAATAAGGACAAAAAGACAAAGTTGTTGTTCAGAGTTTAATGCAGCTTTACATCGGACCATGTGGGCAAATTCACCGGCTGACTGGGTCCTTTCTGTATAAATCTGGCATGTTCTTTCTATGTGTGAGTGGGATTTATCTAGGTTCTGTGGTTTCCTCCCACAGGCCAAATACATCAACTTCAACTGTATTTATATAGCACTTTGAACACAACATAATTGATCCAAAGTGCTTCACACAGAGGAAAAACATTACAACAATTTACAGATAACATCAAGAATAGGAGAATTGGATACTCTAAATTGTTGATATATAAGAATGGAAGGTCTGCATTATTACATATGGTAATATTTATATCAGATTAGATTTAACTTTATTGTCATTGAACAAGTACTTCACAAGATGCAGTTGGTGTGATGTGGATGATATTAATTACTATAAGCATTAGACCACATTTTGTAGTATAGAGAGGCCTTGGGTGAAAATCAAGTGTTTAAGGCTCCCAATTATTTAAAACCAGTCCTGCTCTAACCCAGTAAAGATGGGAAAGCCTGTCCTGGGATTGAGCCCAGGATAAGCAGGTATCCTTTAGATAATGGATTGATATATATTAATTAAAGGGACAAGTGTTCTGACTAAATGCTTAAATGTACGTTATGAACATCTCTAATATCATTGAAACCTGAGCTACTACATTTGAGCTGCACTAAAGTGACCTTCATGCACTTGCTTTGGGACACTGTAACACACACACTTCCTTTTGTGGTGATGATAAAATGTGTCTCCTTTCTATGATAACCCTTTGACCTTTTTTTATGCAATTTGGCTGCCATAGTTACTGCTGACATAATGAGACAATTTGGGAGTTTTGCCTCCCTTTGATGGTAGCCGTTCTGGTTGATTGGTCAGATTTTTTCAGCAGGTGTCCCGCAGTCCATCCACTGACCTGCGAATCACATTTCGATTTTTTTCTAACCTCCTACCTGATAGTCTATTGAGTCTTTGTCATTGTCTAGCAAATGTCATAGCAACCATGGCTGGCAGTGTCATGGAGGTCCAGTGGAAAATTGGCTGTGCTCAGATAATGGTGGTAATTATATAACAACTGGGGCAGAAAAAGAGAGCTACCTCAAAAAGATAATCACGGTGTGAATGACGGCCCATTCAGTGAGGTTGTAAGTAAGACAGAAGGATCTAATGAGGCACTGACAGGCTGTTACCAAATATATTACTGTGACACAGAGAATTGTCTCACTTTTGATTACAGCTACTTTAACCATAATTCCGCTGCTGGGAGTAAATGTTCTCCATTGAAACCTTAAAGATTTGATTTGGCGCTTTGATGATTATCAGATTAATTAAACACACTAAATTAGAGTTGCAATTAATTACTAATGTTGAGACACAACAACAAGCGTCACTTTGCTACTGAGAAAATTAGATGTGTAAACTAAGCACATTTTTTGGTTATCTAATTAATTAATAAGCTGGCAATTGAAAATATAACTGGATAAGTGACAAAATCTCATGGTGAATAACTGCACACATGTAATTAATCCATATTCTTAAGATGGGATGGAAATGCTGAGGTGTTGTCATTTGACACGTTATCAATCATTTACAACCATCGCTTTGGACTTAATGATGATCACTTTCTAAACATGTGTGTGTGTGTGTGTCTCAGGGCTCCCGCTCCAGTGCTAAGGTGCACAACTTTGGGAAGAGAGAGCAGGCCATTAAGAGGAACCCCAATGTTCCCGTCGTGGTCCGAGGATGGCTGTACAAACAGGTCAGGACATGCAAAAACACAAACACACACACACACACACACACACACACACACACACACACACACACACACACACACACACGGCCTAACATACATACAAATCAAGACTGTTGTACAGTAGATGACAGACATTTTAACTGTGTTTGTAAGGTGACATTAACTATATTTACAGGACTGCCGTATACCAAAATGAAGACACTGAACAACAACTTTCCATGTCAGCAGCATTTTCTGATGACCTCTTAAATAAGGTCAAAATAAGTTCACAAGCACAGTCAAATTAAGAGATGCCATTTGGGCCTACCACCCACAATGACTAGGTGTACAGGTCTGGTGAGTGGCCAGTCAGACAGTCAGTGACGGTGCATTACAGTCTCGTAAATCTGAAAACTCATAACTAAAAAACTCATTCTATGCATGGCACCAGTTCTTAGGTTCAAGGTCTAAAGCAAGAGGTAACCTCTGGGTTTTTAATCTATATGCCTTAAATAATTAATTGAGCTTGTGAATATTATTTTCATGACGAATGTCTAAATTAATTAATTAATTAATTAAGTCTATATAATGTCAGAAAAATGTAAAACATTGTCAGAAAAAACAGGTTTCCAAGGTGATATCGTCAAAATGTTCTGTTTGTTCACCCCAACTGTCCAAAAGCAGATAGTAAGTTTCTAATTATTTTAAACAGAGAAAAGCAATGATTCCTCACATTTCAGACACTGGAACCAGACAAATGACTGAAATGATTAAATTGGCTATAATCTATATATACAAATGGATCAAATGACAATGTTTAATGTGAGAGGCGACACTCAAAGTGATGAACCTACAGAGAATCATCACCTAACTCTGCATCTAACCTTAGCTAAACTGAACTTCCATAGCAAGTTTCAGCTCATTGTTTAGCCTTACTTGTTGTGTCCACTCTTAGCACTTTCATAACATCAACCCACTGTACACTTCCTGCTCAGCACCAAATGACAAACACAGACAGTCAGTGACTAGCTGGTGAACACAGTGGAGAATTTAGTAGCTAAAGAGGCAAGCAGCCAACAAAAAAGCCCTAAGAGAAAGTGAATATTGGACTTGGGATTCACCAGGTGGAGAGATACATGAATGAATATGGATTAATCAGAATACAGACACCTTCCCTCTGACAGTAGTGACAGTTTGGCCTGTTCATGTCTCTTTAACACTCTACAGGGATGAGTTCCAGCTTTAGTCTTGTAATATTTCCTCCAATGGCCTAGTTTCCTTTTTTTTTTGTCTTTTTCATTTTTCTTTGGCAATGTAGAGCACCTGCTGTTGATCACAGAGAGACTATTACTGGAGACTCTATGTTTATTTGAAGTTACTTAAAATATATCTATATCTATAGTTGGCATCATCCCACTAGAGAAGGCCTGGCATCCGTACAAGACAAACAGTGAGTGATGTTACTGCAAAGCAATTATATTTTAATGACCACACACAGAGTTGTACTCATACAAAAAATAAAGCACAGTGTGCAGACAGAAATGCACACACAACAAAATGGGCAACCGCAGACAATCGCATGAATGTACAGTCAGTTAGTGCAGTGCAATTATATTCTAATTAGAGAAAAAAAAACTATAAATGCTGTCATGGGTATGAATGCACACAGGCATGCACACCCACACATTGTTTGGCCCAATGCACATAAACATACACATATTCCAACCCTAACCCCATACACACACAGATTCACACTGTCAATACCAAATGGACAGGGACTTATTTACTCCTTTTCATCCGCATCCACACATAGCATAACGTGGTTCTAGTTTCATACATCTTCAGCCAAAGAGTGAATGTTGGTCTGTGTCTCATCCTCTCTTCGAATGGCACAATTTCCTTCAGAGAACATAAAAGACAAAACGAGCAGGAAAGCAGCCGTGGCAGGCCCAGCGAGCCAGTGAACGAGGATAAATGATCAGTCCCTTCCTCTCTTTCTCTTTCTCTTTCTCTTTCCTGCTCACTCTCTTCATCCTCTTTATTTTTTCTATCATTGCTTCTGTTTCCTTACTGTATCTCCTGTATTTAGGTCCTCTTTTCTATCTGTTCCTATCTCATTACTCATTCTTTCTTTCATATTTAAGATCTATGTCTGCTCTCTCTTGTTATCTCCTCCAGTCTGGGCTACTTTTGCGTCTCATTATTCATACATTACTTACACTCTTTACCCCTCTTATGCTCTGCAGGACAGCTCTGGGATGCGCCTTTGGAAGAGGAAGTGGTTCGTCTTGGCTGATTTCTGTCTGTTCTACTACAAAGGTGAGTCTCAGTTTAAGAAGTTCGCTAAACTCTTTCTCTTTGTAATGTCGTCTGGATCCGGCATGTGAAGCATCAATACCGCCTGTTCCTCCTCCTGCCTCTTTGTGTTTCCATCTTAGTAGGGGTGTTTGAAAAATGAAGCTATGTATACTTAAAGGAGCACTATTTGTCAAAGAACTGAAGTACAAACGTAAGAGGTTGTGATATTGAGCATAACTAGCTAGTGGAGCTCTTTAAATGTAACTGCACATGCTCAGTGCAGTCTGCCTAAAGCATGGTGTACACTGTGTGATGTTGGGCTGTCCCAGACGAATGAGGACCAGCCTAGGTGTAGCGACATCTCTGGCTGTGGCTCCAAAACAGTGGTGCTACATTTACCCTGTGAGAGAGGCTCAAAGATAGCCTCTGTCAACACCTTGCAACCAAAGACAGCCCACGTGACTGCTGTTGCTGTATACTAACGAACCAATAGGAATGCAGCATGAAATGATGAACTGATTAACGGCAGCAGGAGTCTTGTCTGTATGATGTGTCCTCCAGCTGCTATCATGACCGCGATAAGAAGACATGACATGAAGCTACGATTCTTGGCTTAACTTCATTGTTTACCGCAGATGGATAACTCACGCTGATGACGCCTTCTTGTATATTGACTTGCATCTCACCCTATGATTCAGTAGATGTGATCATCATACTGTCTACATACATCAAACCTGATGTCGTACCCAAGTTTATTAGACCCATGTCCCAAAGACTGGGATAAGACTGCTGAAATCTCAAAGTCTGTAGGCACCACAGAACTACTCTCCAGAGACTGAAAACAGGATCACTGTTGTTAGCCTTTGGAGCCATTTCCATACAAATTGCATTGCCCAAAGTCTTTAGGGTGAAGGAACATGTCACCCAATGCAGCGATGTGGCTCGCTGACATGTTTTTAATCACTTTTGGACAACAACAGAGGTTTACAACACAGAGGAATAAGATATATCAGGCTTTGGATACACACTTGATACTTAAAAGTAGGATGAGTTAATTGTTGGTTAGCTTCTGCTCGTGAGATTTGATCCTTTAAATCTATGATCACTTGGAGGACAAGATCTATCTTTCTTTTTAATATACTTTTTATTTGGTACATATAAACTCTTACAATAATTACTAGAAATTAAGCAAAATCTATTCTAATTTGTATAAAGTATATTCTTCTTAAACATTTTTTTATTTAGTGGTGTGTGTTTTATTCCCAAGCAAGTATGTGTTTGTCTTCTTAGAAAATAAATATTGGACATATACATATATATATATATATATAGTGTATAAGATGCTTACAGCAAAACATTTATTTATTTATTATTTATTTGGGTTATGATGATGCTGCACTTGAAGTGAACTGCTGCTGACAAAGGACACCAGTGATTTGATCTGGAGAGGCATTAATCTGATCTCTCTCAGTGGGAAAGATATGGACAAATAAACACGCACACACACGCACACACACACACACAGAGGCTACATCACATACTCCCTCACCATCAGTCTCTCCATCCCTTGGCTGTCTTTATCTGCCTCTCCACGCCCTCCTTTTTCATCTCCATATTCTGAAACGGAACATTTTGGGACACGCTCCTCTGCCTCCCCGCCTCGACAGGAGGATGAAATCAATTCTCTCTTTTTCTCTCTCCCTCTCTCAGTTCAAAGGTTTCTCCTCTCAACATGAAAACACTTGATTTGTCTCCAGCACCACTTATCCCCTCCCTTCATCTTTTGTTTTTGTACAAACAACCTCCCCTCTGCTATCTTTTTTTCCATCTGTATTTGTCTGATGGATTCTGCCCTAGAGGTCATGAGATTGTTTGATTGTTTGGTTTTTTTTTTTCTGGAAAACTGGGAGCATTAGCACCCTGGTAGGGGGTTTCTATAATTAACAAGTTTCACATTGTATTTTTATGCTGATTCCAGTATTTCAGGACTAAATCCATTTAATCTGACTTAGTTTGAGCCAACAATACATACTTAAATAGAAAAAGACAGAAAGAAATGGTAGGTAGATAATATATAAAGGTAAATAAGATATGAAAAATCCAGATAAGTAAAACATTTTCCAGACTTTCTTTTTGGTGTTTTGGTGGAGACTTGGACTCTTGACCTGAGTGTTTCAAAAGTTCTTGATATGACCAAGCGTTCTCCATCTTGTCCCTGTTTTCTACATCATGGATAAAGTGACAAACACAGACTGTATATAAAGATGGATGTAGTAATATCTAATGTTAGCCTCTTCAGCTAAATTGTGCTAACAGGGTAGGTATAGAGGCAACAATAGTCTGACTCCAGACCAGCCTGTGAAGGGAGTTGTCAGTCAGCACCCACATGGCACACATCAATGCTACTATAAGCATCCAGCAGCTGTCTGTGGTATTGTACTTTAAGGTGCTTCCACATTGGTTTCATCCTCAAGCCCTGGTAATTGGTGACAAAATAGTAGCATTCTTGTGCTGTTTGGCTGTAATCTAACCCCACTTGTCACAGTCTGGTCTGCCCAGTGTTTGTGTGTGTGTGTGTGTGTGTGTGTGTGCATGCGTATGTGCGAGTGAGTAAAGCTGATAAAAAGACCTCACCGTCTCGCCCACCATTTAGGGAATGTCTCCTCCAAAGGTCCTTGAAGTATTTTTAACTAATTACCCCTTTAACCCACAGTGCCGCCTTATCACCTCTCAGCACAAACACCCACATGCACATGCAGGTGCCATGCTCGCATATTTTCATATCGATGCTAAATTTGACGATGTGGTAATCGGCGGGTACATGTACACACACATGCGTGTACACATTATAGAGTGCTGTCACAATGTTCTGAGGAAAACAAATACTCCATAGACCTTTATTTATAGACACACGGTTACATACATGTGTCTCTGTGTTCATATTTCTATCTTTGTGAGGACCAAAATTAATTTTAAACCTTATGAGTGAGGGTGTTTTTTGGAAAGTGAGGCCATCTTTAACAGTCCTTACTTTTTCTAGGGATAAGACTTAAAGTTTAGGTTAAGGTAAGGGCTGAAGACTACATTAGGTTATTAGGGGTCCTTACAAATCCAGATGTACAAATGTTTCTGTGTGTGTGCGTGTGTGTGTGTGTGTATGTGTTTGTGTGTGTTCAGTATGATCTCAGCATGTAAACCGGATGGGGCTGACTCAGAGGAATGGCGGCTGGTTGCCAGTTGGACCAGACCAGCTCAAGCTCTGTGATACTGGGATACCAGAGTGATCATTTAATGTTTGGCACAACACTCTGGTATGAATGACGGTGTGTGTGAGTGTGATGATACTGGTGGCAGGGAGTGATGAAATTAGTGGGTGATGAGTGTTATTTATTCTCTCGCTCCTTCCTTTCCTCCACATCTCTCTCGTTCCTTTTCTCACCTTCCACACCCCTGATAATCTACTCCTGTGCTCTCTGCCATTCCTCTACTGTTTCTCTCTCTCTCGCTCACTCGCTCGCTCACTCTCTCGCTCACTCTCTCTCTCTCTCTCTCTCTCTCTCTCTCTCTCTGTCTCTCTCTCTCTCTCTCTCTCTCTCTCTCTCTCTCTCTCTCTCTCTCTCTCTCTCTCTCTCTCTCTCTCTCTCTCTCTCTCTCTCTCTCTCTCTCTCTCTCTCCAGATAGCAGAGAGGAATCGGTCCTAGGCAGTATTCCTCTGCCCAGCTATAACATTTCACCCGTGGGACCCGAGGACCACATCGGCCGCAAGTATGCCTTTAAGGTATGCCTCCCTTTGTTCTACTTCTGTTCTATTTCCATTCATGTGATTAGCGTTAATTGTCATCTGCCTTAGGGTAGCTCAACCTAATTAGGACAAACAAAAACATGTCCAATTAAAATTCAAGCTCTAATGATCATTTAAAGTGATGAAAACAGGACTGCGAGGTTGTTAACCTCCATGAAAGATTCTGTTGAAGCCAATTTGACTGAAAACGTAAGCATGTCATGAGATGATGTGATGTAGGGACCAACACAATTCCTTGAAATTACTGCAATGAATGTCATGTCAGCCTGCATACTTTGAAGTCGATTTAAAGCTGTTGACACTGTTTCGCTGACTGAAGGATGCATCGTTTTAAGCAATTACTCAAAACTTCAAGAGACTGTCAGAGTTAAAAGTTTGATTCCTGCTAAAAATGTATTTCCTTTAACTACTTAAAGCAGTTGTGATAAAGGTTTCCAACATGTGGTTGATGTTACATTCCACAGCTGAAAGCCTGTTGCCTCTTTACAGGTGTTAATTGCATTGACTGAGTGCTAGTGTAACTAACACCTGTTGTATGTTATTCAACAGATTTCCCCAAGAGATGTACTGTCAAACATAATTTAGGAGTTTTACTTCATATTGTGTGTTAATCTCTTTTACTTATCATTACTTTGAGAACCAGCTTTAATATACTATCAGAAAAAAGTCTTGAAATCAAGATGGTCAGAATCCAATATTTTTCGTTTTTCAATTTTTTTCAATTTTACAGTGAAACCATTTTGTTTGGCTGCTTTCAAACATAAAAAAACAAGTGAACTGTTAAACCTCATAATTGACTATGTAATATGGGATGATTTATTTGTTAGTTTCTTCTAGATTGACAGTACAAAACAATCAATCACTGCCCACCCACTAATCCGACATCACTGCGGTTTGTGCAGCACTCAGCACCTGTTGTAGTGACGTCCATTACCACTGAATGTCTGTCAGTGTCTTTATTGAGGCAGACAAGCTCCTCTGGAAAGGAATGAAGCTTCTCCATTCCCTGAGGCCCGAAGTCTTTTTAAGTTGAGCGCGACACGTGTGAAGTTAAGAGGCGGGCTTACTGTGCAGCACACGCAGACGAGTGTTTGTCCACATGTGCATACACTGTACTGTATAGGCCTCAGCTTCATGTATACATTTGAATTATACACATGTATACACACAGAGTTTTTTAAGGTC
Source organism: Scomber scombrus (assembly GCF_963691925.1). Taxonomy (NCBI): domain Eukaryota; kingdom Metazoa; phylum Chordata; class Actinopteri; order Scombriformes; family Scombridae; genus Scomber; species Scomber scombrus. The sequence continues at coordinate 6,772,861 of NC_084975.1, read as the reverse complement.
CCAGAGATTTTGTTTGACATATTTGTCTACTTTAATGGGACCAGGTCATGAGTTTAATGGCTGCCATCTTCCCTGATCTATTTTTGAGCGACACATAGATCCCCTCCCTGCTCACCTCATACAGGTCACTACTGGATAAGAACATTGGATTATGGTCTTATTATTAAAATGAAACATTTCACCGATGGACCCACTGCAAACTGGATAAATTGAGCATCTGCTAATGAATTTTATTAAACAATTAGATCTACAGCTTGCACTTCCCTGTTACCCTGTAACTCATTTAGTGATGTCCTTGGCTCTAAATTATTTTTCAATTGAATATACCTGCCTTGTCATAAGTAATTAGGGTTGTACATGAAAGATAAACACATTTAAATCCAGTTTGAGGAAATAGCATATTATTTTAGCAAAGCATGAGTCAAAAGTTGGGACACATATATAGTATATTTATATTCATTATATTATAGTTTGCCTAGTTTCTTCACATGTGCTCATCAGTGGGTAACTGAATGCATCCCACGTCAAAAACCCATCGATTCTACAGACTTTGTTGTTTGGTGTCAGAGTGATTCAGGTTTTTGTTTTTTCCCCAGCGAGGGCAGAGGGTGAACACTCTTTATAAAGTGTCTGCCAGCGAACATCAGCTCCCCTGTCATTTTTATGCCTCTTGTTCAACACGACTGCTGCCTTCTGATACTGTCCAATATATATTGTTTCCACTTGAGACAGTTATCTCAGAAACCATCTTCGCCTGTGTCGTTTTTGATACCAGAGTGAAGAGTGGAAGTGAACATATCTCTGCGTGTTTGTGTGTGTATGTGTGTCTGTTACCATGAGTGACAGAAACAGGAGCGAACTGATCATTTCCCACAGTTATCTCTCACTCGCTTGCATTCTTTACAACCCACAGCTGACACGAACAATTGAGAGTGTTTGTTTTAATCATCCTTGTCTACTAGACAGGAAGGAGTTTGCTGAAGGAATACACTGAAGGCCCAAGACAGTTGCAGAATTTTGATAAAACTCGGGTTGTAAATTGTCGCTTTCAGGTCAAAAAAAGTCAAAATATTCCAACTAAAAAAAAAAATAGTGTAGTGTATTCGTCCATGTTTTTCTCTGTCTATAGAGTGTAATATCATGGTGAAATACCGATATGGATATCGAAACAATATTGTAGGGATGACTATTATTTTATGCTTTCACAATAAGATTTTTGATAAATAATCATCAGTAATTTGGATATAATGACAAAGTTGTTAAAGGCAAATAAAAACAGTCTGTTAAGTATGTACTGTAATGCAGCCTTTAAAACCACGAAAAGACAACACTATATAAAACGCTGTATCACGATATTACGATATCCAAATTCCAAGAACATATCTAGTCTCAAACAACAATATTGATATAATATCGATATATTACCCGGCCCTATTTGAAATCACATTTCATGTATAAGTGAACATGAAAAAGGGCATTTTGTCATATAATCATCTTCGTAAAGTTACTAACAATTTTTGAAATACATTTGCATAATCCTAAATTACTTTTTAAACCTGCAATTGAAACTTAGCTGAACTGAAACCCAAATATCTATCACAGGAAAGTGTCCCAATATACTTCTTGAGAGCGATAACACTGTCAGGACTGCCCTGCTGTAGTAAACCTCACCCATCTGGTACTCAAGGCAGGTTAAAACAAACTCCTATTTAAGAGTGATTTAAAATGTTGTTACACCCCGGGGTCTGTAAACATCACCAGCAGGACCACAGTTAGCCTCCTGAGCGAGCCAGATGGTGGGTATTTAATTGGTCTTGTGTGAATGCTGAACCCATTGACAAGCAAAGCCAACCCCAAATGCATCATGACCCCACAAATTCAAGCTCCGAAGGTTCCACACAAAACCCAACCTCCCCTCCATCCCTTATTCACCGAATCCTCTTCCCTCTCTTGTTCCCATTGGTTGGCTGCCCGACTGGGACTTCCCTCCCACCCCGTGAGTGTGTCGCGTCGTCCAGTGACAATCCTCCCATAAATAGGTACTCTACCCTCTCACGTGTTCTCACTTTGTCAAGCTCTGTACCTTAAATCCTTGTTGTCTACCGTCGGTGTGGCTTTTTTGGGTCCAAACATGAGAGAATATACGGCAGCCTTGTATATTCCTCTGTTGTTTTTTTGATGCATGTCTTAAGAATAACTTTTTGGCTGATGTGGTTTTTTTTGTTTTGTTTTGTTTTGTTCTGTCAGTGTCTTATTTAATTCCCCCCCTCTTTGTCTCTCACCCACTCCTCGTTATCGCAATGTGAATCTCTGTATTTGGCTTATCTGGTTTTGGGCTTAACGTTTATCTATGTGCCGCTCTCCCCATCGCCTCCATCTGTCACATCTACTGTACCAGCATGCAGCTCTCTGATAGCTTGGAGAAAAAACTTCACTTTGTTATTCGGGACTCATGTCACCTCATGCTATTGTTTCGGAAATGAAGAGTGGGAAAATCATTTTCATGAGCCGTAGGAGATTTTTCCGTGTAGATACGGGCTATGCCACCCCACGGTCAATCAAATGGAGTTTTTTTTTCCAAAGCAGCTGCTGTTGAAGGGAACTTTAAAGTAGAGAAACCTGTTATATACTAGCTTCCTAACATGATTTATTCTTTTTTTTTATTTTCAATTTTTACAAAGAGCGTAGAAACAGTGAATGTTTTTCTAAAAGCAGATATGAGCAGACACCCAGAAGCTATTATTGGCTACATTGGGATGTTTTTCAGTGTAAACTCAATTTCTATAGTTGCGGGTTTAAGAGAATGTACCTTATCTGTAGCTTTGTGCTGCTCTGGCTGCTGAGGCTTATCTTTATAAGCACAATGACTCTTTAAATAGCGTCCGGACAAAGTGTGTGTGTGTGTGTGTGTGTGTGTGTGTGTGTGTGTGTGTGTGTGTGTGTGTGTGTGTGTGTGTGTGTGTGTGTGCGCGCGTGTGTGTGTGTGTGTGTGTGTGTGTGTGTGTTTGTTAGGGCCTGTCCACAGGAAAAGAGCCGACACTATTATGAGCCCTTCTGAGTGCAAGTAGCGAGTGATATTTTCAGCTGGTGGAGAACGGGAATGAGAGGCTGAAGGAGAGAGAACACAGGAAGGGAAGGAAGTGATTAAGAATGGAAAATAAAAGACAAATAAAGAGGGGAAGCGATATGAAAAAGCGGAGAGAGGTGGAGATGAGGAAGGATGTAATGAGGGCTTGTCGCGGTGAAATAGAGGGCAGGAATAAACGGTGAGTCAGAGAGGTCTTGTCACATTTTCCCATGAAGCACCATACAACAAAATAACGGAAAAAAAAAATAGTCAGGAACACCCTTAAAACTGCCACTAACTCCCACACAGACACAAACCACAGAGAGACAAAGAGGCTTAGCTGTGCATGGATTGAGTGTGTAGGTGTGTCGGTCACGGACCCGGCGCTGAATGACCCACTCAGCATTCCTCCCAAAGAGAGGCGGACTCTCCCAATGTTTTTTTAGACTGCTGGGGGTGTGTGTGTGTTGCATTTTGTCTCTGTTGTACACGTGTGTGCCTGTGCCTGTGCCTGTTCTGATGCAGCTAAAATAGGAAAACATTGGGTCCAATGATTTGGATTGAAATAAGGCTTTTAAATATGTGTATGAGGTCTGATGGAGGTTGAATAAGTTGGAAGAATCAGGGTTAAATTTAGAGGTAGGGTTAGCAATACAAAATAAAGGTTTAGATCTAATTAATGCTACATTCTTGGGGGTTGTTACAGCGTAAATATGCATGTGTGTGACTTCACTGCACATGCATGCCCATATCTCTGCACGTGCATAAACATCTGACTAGCGGTGCAGTCTTCTGTCTCTCATCAAGCAGCCTGTCCCATTGTAGCCATGAGAGGCCGTCTGTTAGAGTGCTGCTGCTGCTGCTACTGATGGTGAGTGAGCGGGCGTGTTTTGACAGCCGCTTCCTCAGGATGCTGATATTCCACTTGTCGAGACTTTCCAGGTGTTTTTCGGCAGCATTTACTATTCAAAGATGACAGGCAGCTAACTAGTTTTCCTGCCCGTTTCCTGGCCTCTGATGTACCGAAAACACATAACCGTGCCTGACAGTGACAGGCTGACTGAAGCCTTCGTATGGTTCACAATCCGAGGTTGTCCTCAGTGTCTCAGTAAGACCAAAGAGTCTGCAGACTCAGCTGAACTTTAGGGAGAGATAGCATCAGAATCCAAATCACCTTTACGACCAAGTGCTAAGACAGCAGATAGACACGGCACAGTACGTGACTTCTGTAGTGCACAAGGGGGAATTGCAGTTTGCGTAGACTAGATTTTAATGCATGCAGACATAATAATTGAGTTTAGTATGTAAGGCCTGTGTGTAGGGTTGGCAATATACTGCTAAATAAATGAAATTCTGACTGCTAGATGAGTGTTTTCACGTAGTGTTATATCTCATTGATTTGACATAATTGTGTACTACACTGTGCGTGTGGTCAGCTTCAAGCCTTTGCCTCGATATACCCTGTAGCAGGATGGCTAATGCTTATAGGGACTGATCGGCAGCAAAGACCTAGTTCACTTGCAAGGTCATCGTGACCTGGACGAATCAAGTGAGTGGTGCTGTCAACTCCCTAGATCTTAAAATATGTACCAGGATCAGGGCCAAGTACATACTCAAGAGTAGAAAGCAAGGGAATTATAATTTAATTCATTTTATTAGTGTTTAGAAGCAGCCAGTGAAATGAGTTTGTTTCAGACAGCAGAGCTTTTAGAGGGGAGGTGAATTATCAAGCTGTTGGAGAAATGGGAGCATTTATGTTTGTTTGTGTGCATGTCTCATAGCTTTGTGCTGGGATTTCTTCAGACGTTATAGGAACAGGGATAGAGCAGCGGGGGGGGGACAGTCTGCATTTGTTTTATTGATGAACTCGTTCAGTCTGTAGATTTAACAGCATAAGCAAGGGTGGTGTCTTTTTGTTCTTGGCTGTCATCATGCTGCAAGACAAGAAGCCAAAAACAGAGAAATGCTACCACTGAATAAACCAAATTAAGAAATCACTGTGAAATTATTATGTTTCAGCCACAGTTGGTCCCACCGCGACACTCCACAAACTCTTACTGTCCTGCATTCATTATTTAATGAATGAATTAGAGTAAGGGAGATTTAATGTTTAATTACGTTTCATTTGTATGCATCTGTTGATGAGTAGGCTCTCTCATTTGTCTCCCGATCCCAGCCAGCGTAACCGTGAAGGAAGGACGGAAGGAAGGAAAGGGAGACGCGGGACATTTATAGAGCTGTGCTGTGCTCAGTGGAGTGCGACTCACTTAAAAAGAGCTTTAATAACACACCACTTTCACTGGGGGGGGGAACATCTTTATCAAGGATACAAAACACTTGAACTTTATTAATTAAAAAACAGCTGTTGGTGATGCAGCGTGACTTGAATTTCGCAGCCAGTCGCGTCTTTTGATATTATGTCATGTTATCCGTGTGGATAGCTAGCCAATTATAATATCAGTGACATCATGTTGAGATATTTTGGGCACAGTTAAAAAGGATTTCAGTTGCAGGAACGCTATCTGACTGTATGACTTATCAAACGTCTTGCTGTTGGCCCCTCAGGGCTTCACTTTGGACTCGCAAAGTTCAACAAACTTAGTAGAAGAAGCAGAGATACCAACTTCCTCTACTGATGGTATTCTCAGCAGATTCAAAATGCAGGGCAGCCAGAATCATGTTGATTTTTTGAGCAGGAAAAAAGCCTCTCATTTTTCCTCTGCTGGAAAAACCCATCTCCTTTCCTGCAGTTGTTATGCTCTTGCTAGTGTTACTGTGGTCTCCACCTACACAAACAGCATAACCCTTTGAGTATAACTGCCTCTCATGTGGTCTCTGGGGTACAATGAAAGGAAATTGCTGCGGAGAAAAAGTCAGTATGGAAAAAAAGTCAGTTAAAGCTGCATTAATAGATTTTTACTCACTTGGGTGCAGTGGAACAACCTGTAAACTAAACACTGATATACAGTACTATCACCTCATAAAGTAGTGAGTCTACTTTGTCAGCAATCAATAGCATATTTAAACAGCCATTAGCATTCATCTGGGTTGTGTTTCTGGGCAGTCAAATATTTACTCACTTCACTACTGTATGTTCACCAGCTAGTTGCTTAATCTGCTGTTTGATGCTGGGCAGGTTGTGTGCAGTAGGATTACCAGAGCTTTTTCACTGAAAACAGCTACCTGCTGTGACTGAGGGTAACACAAGGGTAATAAGAGCAGCTGCAGGCAGGAAAAGGATTTATTTAAAGAGGCTAAAATGCAGAATTTGGGTGACAATTCTGTAGTTTTATCATAATAACTGACTCTACATATTACAGACATAGTCATTTGATCCCCTGTTAACATAAACATATTGATTAGTGCAGCTTTAAGGCTTTAAAAAGAGTTTGAATGCACCGAACATAGACTGGTGATTATAGGCATGAATTAAAATAAAAATCTGATAAAATCATAATATTAATATTTAGTATGCAGTTAAACATTACTCAATAAGATCATTTAATATGTTTTTTTTTCATTTGGCCCCTACCAATGTAGCAACTAGTCTTTACAGGGTCCTCACAGTGATATAGTATAAACACAAGTCCTTCCACACGTGCACAAACAATTGAGTGTTATTAGACCAACAGTATTATTATGTCTTGCTTGCTTGCGATTGTTATAAAACATCAGACATCAAATTTTCTTTTCAGTATATTATAGAATGATTCATTTTATATTCCACACATTGCTCCACAAAATCCTTCCTCATGATAAAATGCAGTTGTACTCTTGTGCTAGATCAACTTACTAATAGCTTTTTTATTGTGCATATAAAAAAAAATCTGTCTTAAGTCTTGAGTGTGCCTGTCATAATCAAGGCACTTAAATCACAGAGTACAATTACTTTGTCCCAGTGTGGAGTCTAATCAGGCTTGTATTTCATACTGCCTCTTTGGAGAGCTACTTTTCTTTTCAGGACCGTCGTGCATCATGTTCATTTGTGAGATATACAGTTGAAAAATAAACTAAGCAGCTATTACTTGCCATCTCATACGTTCTTAGTAGGTTTCTAAGCTGCAATAGAAGGAGAAAAAAAACATTCATGAGGAGACAGGTTTGTAAGGAGAATTTGGGTTTTGGGGTTCTTCTTCTGAAGCATTTTTATTCTACATTGTATTGAAGTATCTTTCCTCTCATTGGTCAAACGTTGTGGCTTTGTTGGTTGTAACTGGCTGGCATTTTTGTCTCTGTATTTCTATCGTCTAGTTTCCTTCATTGGCTCTTTCTGTATTGGTTGTTGACATTGTTTCTCTCGTTGGACAGCATGGCATCTCCCTGTCTCTTTGACCAAACTTGAAGCTCGTCTAACTCAAGAGCTGATTTCTCTTCCTGTCCGACCATGACGCTGACCTCTCCTCCCTCTCTCTTCCTATAGGCTAACCACACTGGTATGCGCTCGTACATTTACAAGCAGAGCTCTGTGATTGGCTCGCAGGCGGAGCACACTGGGATGCGGACGTATTACTTCAGCGCAGACACCCAGGAGGACATGAACACTTGGCTCGGTGCCATGAACCAGGCAGCACGGATGCAGAACCACGCTGACTCTCTGATCAGGTAGAGTACACCTCTCTCAACTAGCTGACCGTACACATTATAAGCAATCATTGCCCCTAAACCAGGCAGCTGCAAAATGCCACACTCAAGAGGCCCCACTGAGAACAAGACTATAATTAGTCACTGCACACTTACCAAACACTCAATGATTAAAATAACTTTGCCCAAAACATTTTGACTGTTTTAAATCAAACAAAACGTCAGCTTTAGTGAAAAAAGTAAGTTCCAGATCATTTCTTTTTGTGTCTGTGCTGACACAACATTAACTTCCCCATCTTATGCAATGAGCTCCCCATTGTGTTTGTTGCTGGTATTGTTATCCCTCCAATTCTTACAAAAACAAAAACTTGAATCACCTTATATTTGTTTAATTGAGCTACATTGTTGATTATCGTCAAATCCCTCATTTCAAAAGTATTTTGAAAAGGCCAGACAGAAAATACACACAAACACAAACTAACACATGGAGTCAGAGGATGTGATTTTGTACTACGTCTCCCAGAGATCTCCGATCGGTAACAAGGACATTATTGGATTTTCGTGTATTTAATAAAAGTCAATCTTTCTTCACATAAATAATTTCCACTTAGTCCCACTACATTGCTCACTGACATAAGACAGTGGACAATCAATCATAGTCCAGTTCCAGTATTTGTTGTTTTAAAAATACTTTTTAAAAAATGACAGGTTTTGTTCTAAACACTTTACGCAGCATTGTTTTGTTTTACTATGTTTGGGGAATTTTTTTGCCTTAATTACATTATAACAGTAGCAAGTTAACAGGAAATGAAAGATCCAACAAAGATCCAACAAAAGTCTGAACTTTGCAATTTGTAGTCATCGTCTTACCCCCTGAACAATGTTTTTGTCCGCTATGCAGCATCGGTTTAAAACATTGCAAACGTGATCCAGAAATCACCTGAGCAATGTCATCGTGTGTGACATTGTGTGTTTATGGTGCTCAATGTCAGAGCTACAGTTGTTACATCCTATAAACACACATTGAAGAAAGCGTTTTACATTAGTCTTGTGTAATGTCACTGTAGGCGACACCGATTCCTGGGAAATGGTGACGCAGTACCCAAACATCCCCCTCCGCTGTTTACAGCTTGAACAAATCTGCGTCAGTCCTGATGCTACAGCATAAGAGCGTAGTGTATTTGTTTACATGCTCACTTGCTTTCAAAGAGTACATTCTGATGTTGTGAAATGCTGCTTTAGAACGAGCAGCCGCTGACTTCCCTCATGTATTATTCATGTGTTGACAGAGGAAAGTGTCACAGATCAAATACGTCCCATCATTCACTGGCAGCCTCAGACACCCGCAGATTGTACCACTTCATTTTTTTCTGTTTGTTTTTCGGAAGGGGAAATCCCACAGGACTATTTTAGTTTTAACTGAATGACAGAAGGAAAACCTAGTAGGAGACGTCCTCTAGTTGTTGTTTTTTTTTAAACCTCTTTTTTTATTTTGCAGCTTTCTTGTTTGAAGAGACTTTAACAGTAATATTACTATCTGCTTGCATGTTGCCCTTCATTTCTCAGAGCCAAAAACACACTACTCTTTAACTAAAACATAATGCAAAATCACATATGCCCCATTTAATACAATCTAATTCAGACAAACTAGTTACCATATTGCTAATTTGTAATGCTGGCAGGGACATCCCTGTACCTGAGGCTGTTTAATTCATTTTAAAGTAAACTTTGGTGTGTGGTTCGTTGAATTTCAGAGACCTGACTGTGTCTCTAGCCCGATTGCCTCTTGTCACAAGGGATTTAATTAATGAGTTTAAAATCTAGTTGTGGTTGCAAGGCTTTGCTTGTTATCCGCCCTGATTTAAAGCGGCCTTTGTTGTGTATTAAGCCCTGTCCTTAAAGTTTGGGAGGAGGCTAAAGGTATCTCTCTCATGTGACTGTCATCCAGTCCAAATTAAATTCAGCACAACAGAACAAAGGCAAATACCTCCGATAGGTAAGAACACAATGTCCATGGCATATCAGGGAAGTGATCAAACAAAACAGGATTTGCACTTACCAAGTAAAAGCAGCTGAAAATCCTTTGAGAGGTTTGAGTTTAATAAAATCAACTGTCAGGAAAAGTGCTTTAGTTAACCACGTTCTGCTTCTCTTAGGAATGAAACTCTCAAAAAGTTTGTAGAGAAAGTCACAAAAAAATATGAGTGTAAAAGGCCAACATTCATCAAGGCTTTTTGTGTAATCTCTACTCTCCACAGATCTGACAAGGTAGAAAACTTTAACATAATGCAGCATCAGATAGTCTCGCAAACAAACCACATCAACCACCACAAGACCAAGACTGCGGACACCGATGGCACAAGACCCATCATCCACGAGGTTCTCCTGGAGCGCATACACCGTGACGCAGATGAGCGCTGCAGCTTCCACAAAGAATCACCTGCTACAACCATGTTGGAGCACCACATAGGAAGCAGCACCCTGGAAACAGACACACATACTTCCCTCCCCGCCAACCCCACAACCTCCGCCCTCCCACAGTCGGACCCCATGTCGGCCTCGGCGCCCGTATCCAGGGTGCCGTCACGGGCGCCGTCACGCGCCGCCTCGACGCTGCCTTCCAGCGCTTGCACAAGGAACGGCCTGGTCTCCACTCCCAGCCCCATCCTGGAGCCTAACGGGATCGCAGCGGGGACATACCAGAGGGCCCCAGCGCCGCCCCCTGCTGACACACACAAGCCCGTGCATAGGAGAAGCACTCTGGAGCAGGTGGAGCAGTGGGTCAAAGTGCAGAAGGCTGAGCACAAAGGGTAGGTCACTGTCAAATACTGGACTTAAAAACACTCTCATTAGATTATGTGTTTACTTCGTATTTTGTGAACTTACAAATGATTTATATATGTAGCTTGATTTTGAAAAGGTGTCTAATACTACATACCACAGTGAACAATCCTTGTTGTCTAGTAAATGAATGTCCACTGAAATATGCACTCTATAAATACTGTAAGGAGCTTCCTCTAGTTGTGCTTTTTTCTAGGTTGAACAGAGGCAGGAATTCAGTCCATTTTAAGGCTGATTAGATCAACATTTTGTTTTATTCCTGAACTCAGAATCCAATTGAGAGTATTATTGTTCAGAAATACTATCAACAGATGATGTACTTTTGACTTGTGGCCTATTTCTAGCTTTAGAGATGTAATTTCCAGTGATGTTAACCCTTAAATAAAATTGCAGGAAATGAGATGTGTGAAATCTGAATCTAATGTTCCTACTTAATAGCCCCCCATCCAGAGAAAACACCCTCCCCCGCCGTACACCACCAACTCAGCCCAAGTACACCACCATAGATGCATACCAGACCCTGCCAAAGACTCCTCGCCACAGCCCTCCGACTGCACGACTTGGCGAGTACAAGTACGCTCAGGACCGCCTGAGCCACTTCCGCCTCGCCCCAGAGCAAGGTGCCGCAGGGTCCAACACCGTCTGGCAGCTGTACGAGTGGCAGCAGCGTCACCAGTATCGTCACGGCAGCCCCACAGCGCCACTCTACACTCCAGCCCCGGATTACCCTTTCGGCCCCCGGCCCCCATCGACCGTGCCTGCCTCCTCGGCTCCCAAGTCCGATGGGCCGCCCCGCTGTGTGTCAGTACCACCTACATCTGCGGACATCCCTCCACCCGGGCCCCCGCCAGGCTCCAGCCGAACCCTGTCACCCACACGGAGGCCGCACACACCTGCTGATCGGGTAACAGTCAAGCCAGTCGGTGATAGGTCAGTGGTGGACATCCCCTTCACTGTTTCTCCCCGCAGGAGCAAATCTCAGCTGTTCAAGGTAAAATAATGACTGACAGAAACAGAACAATAATGCTGCATGACAGTCCAACAAATCATTTCCAGATTCTAAACTGGTAAAAACAACCCTACAACTGATTTTTAAAATAAATGTAAATGTGGTAATGCAATAATCAGAGAGCAAGAGAATCTAATGGTGGACTCCAACTTTTCCTGAGCTGAGTGATAAACTTGTTTAGCATTTTACTTTTACAGAGAAGTGTCCATACAAGACACATGCGCAATTTTCATTTTCAATTCCATGAAAGTTTTGCCCGAGTAATCACGCAGGTCGTAATACAAGAAAAGATAAAAAGTAATAGAAAAGAAAAGAAAAGGCCGTGATGTATGAAGATAGAATTCATCAGGAAAGAAATAATTTCTGTTGCATGCATTGTGTGAAATTAATTCCGTCTTGCCTGTTGTTTGTTCTCTTCCCAGGTTTGGATCATTAACACTTTTTTTTTCAAGTGCAAAATATAAAATAGAGTAGTTAGTCATCCATAACAGGTGTCAGTCACTCTGACAGTGTGTGGGGAGGTTGGATCTGTGCTCCACTGAACAGAATAATTGTTTTAGTGACTTGTGGTACGATATCAGACACATTGTTAAAGCAAGCCTTCTTTTAAATTACTTCAACTGTTTGAGCAATCAGTTAAATAAATATTGAATCATAATATTGAGTAGTAAACATGAATAGTAAACAAATCGAATAGCAAATATGCATAATGTGTAAATACATTTGTGATATTTACACAAATTGATGAAAATTAGCAACTGTCCATTAGCATTTGCATATCACAATGAAAAAAACCTGCAAAAGTTCAAATTAACACCCACTCTTACATGCACATATACAACTTATATTCATCAAGAGGTTGTTAACAAGTATTTTGTTATCAAATCAATGTTATTCATTGTGTTGTATATAAAACAGCTGCATATAAAATGTGTTGTCCATGTGTTATCAGGCGGCAACCATCGAGAGACGGTCAATGCCTGCATCTGGCTACATCACACACACAGTCAGTGCACCCAGCCTTCATGGCAAAACGGTATGTCCAACAAATAAGAATATAAAACATGCTTCGATATACTGCAAGTATTAACATTTTAACAAACATTGCAATTGGTATATATTTATTTCTATCACTTAAAATACTTTTTGTCACTAATTGGAAATTTGAACCCGATACTTCAAATTTTTAAGACATCTTCAGATGTTGTAGAAAGTTTTCACACGTTCAGCAGCTGTCAACAACTGGAGGAATCAGTCACCAGATGTGCATTGATTTTCCACTCTGACTAGTCTGAAAAGTTAACTGATATTGACCAAATATTAAATAGCCTTTTGTCGGGACTGACCTCTTTGGCTTTAGCTGAACTTTTGAGAGACTTGCCTTTTACCCAGCCTGTCATGAACAGTGTGTTGTTGTGTGTCCTGATTTTTGTTTCAGTGCTATTAATCCTCCTAAATGAAGCTATTTTTCAGCTTGCTCAAAGAGGCGATCAGCCAGTCACATAACACAGTAGCTGCTTCCACTGTGGAGGCAAAGGTTCTCATAAAACAAGAAAAAAATCACTGAAGTTTGCTGTGGTCAGTATTGATGCCAGATTTAATGTCCTGTAATGCCTGACAGCCCGATGAGCTCACCCTGCTCCTCATTCAGCTGCGCCGGCACCAGGCCAAGATGGCCTCCGCACGCCAGCACATGTTAGCCCAGATCCAGCGGCTCCATGGTCCCAAAGAGCCCTACCACCACAACCACCTCCTCACTACTGCCACCACCACTAGCACCAGCCCCCTTCTCAGCTGTGGCCCCTCTCCTGTATCCCATCTCAGTCATTTGGGACTCTCAGCCTCCCTAGGCCCCTGCAACACCCAGGTGGGGGCCCCTGTGGCACGCCTGCCTGCCCCCCATTTTACCAGGGGCTGGTAGAGGTTGCCCCTAAACTCATTGCAGGGCTGCATTACACCTGAATCAGGCTGTTGGAAAAAATCCTGAATATGTGACAGAAACATTCCTGCACACTGTCTCGCTTTGCTGGAATATTTATCAAAACAATTATTCTTTTGATGGTGTTTCTTTTTTGAGAGATCACCTGTCTGCAGAGAATGAATTCTAGCATTTTGAGGACTATTCTTCTACTGCCACCATGTGGTTACAATGTCATTGACCAATTTTTGACAACATACTGTGAAAATAAGTTCAAATGAATTTCACCTGCTGGCTTTCCTCTAGTATATAACCCCAAACAGGTTGTCAACTATATACTGTAAAGAAGATCTTTTAAAATATAACGTATAAAAAATGCCTTAACATAATATTAACTTTAGTAGTTTAAGCATTTCCAGCTAAAACAGAAACTCATACAACAAAATCTAAAAATTGCAATCTGTAATTTGGCATTATTGCACATATGTTATACAGCATCATTCAAAAGTTTGGACACACCTTGTCATTCACTACAAACTTTTGACTGGTGCTGTGAATAAATGAAATTGTCTTAAATTCAGCTGTGATGTGCCATTTTAATACATGAAGGCTATTATTGATTTTCAGTTTTTTGCATCCCCCTAGTGGGAGTATCAAGAAAGACGCTTGGGGAGTTGGAAACACACACCACTTAGATCCACCACAGTTCTGACCGGGGTACACTGAATATAGTGAAAGTGATTTTCATTGGAGTTGGCACACTTGTCTATAATCACAATTGATGTGAATTGTGATCAGAATAACATGAGAGACAACATCAATAATCATTAAAATTCCTCTTATTGTGTCTTAAATATTTAAACAACTAGACTCACAGAAAGAAGGTTTCATAATGTGTCAGGTTTGAAATGAAAGAATAAATCTGTCTTTTCCACTGATACTAATTCACCTCCCCTAAAGCCAAACTTGTAACTCTTAATTGGTTCAGTTAATCCCAACTGTGACTATGTACAATCCTATAAATGTGAAGTAGGGCTTCAGTTTACTGAGGATTAAAGAAGACTAACCAAAACACACACAAGTTAAAGCAGCAGCAGTATCAATAGCTGATCACAGTACATTAGTGGCAACCTCTACCTAAAAGCTCCAGTGTTTTAATGATGTGACATCTGGCATGGTTAATCTGTGAACGCTGGCCTTGCTGCTGTCATACGTTAAATCATCTGCCTCTTTTCCATGTGCAGTTCTTTGCTGGTCAGTTTCCATACTGTGCTTCTAGTTATATTGTCTGTAGCATGTTGTGCGGCTAACTATTCGACGTCCACAAAGCCATCCCATGCTTTGGCTAACTGGCTGGTTGTGGATGTGTCAGTCAGTTTGGTCCTCTAATGCGTGAATCTGTCATTTTCGACCTTTTTTTTTTTTTTTTTTTTTCAAAGTTTGTATTTTGTTGAGTGATGTGAGCTGAATTCAAAGCTGAAGTTTTTAAGATCTGCTTCCTTTCATGGATCTGGTTTGTGCTGATCTAATGTTTGTTGCATTGGAGTGACTATGCATCTCCAAAAAAACTTTGTGTGATTGTGTTGTAATGCATGTTAGCACAGATGTTTAACCGCAGCTGAGACATCATACCAGACATGCAAATCTCACATGATTCTATTTGAATAATTACAGATAAATAATTTAATTCTCGTTGACAAAAAACAATGATCTACACTCCCCCCATTTTCCCCCACCTCACCTTTTAGACTGATGACACCTATATGCAGCTGAAGAAGGACTTGGAGTATCTGGACTTGAAGGTGAGAGATATGAAGATGTTATGAGTCATTTTTACTTCTTTTACTTATCTTTACTTATTCTTCTTTGCTTTGTTTTCTACCTTTGCTGTGGTTTTCTGATTTAAAATGACTCTAGCTCAATCTAACATAACTGGTGTTACTCACTGACAACCACTTCTAACACTCTGGCCCATTTTTTTGAACCAAGCTATTAGTGTGTCGCAGCTACAAATGGAGATGTTCAAGCATCGATGTGGGGGACAAAATATCCCCCGAGTACTTGCAGTAGACTTTTAACTCTTGCGTGGTTGTAGAAGCATCCCACGTAATCGGCCCACGCCATTTTGTGACTGCGGCTCTGTGTCTTTGTGATTCTGACTCCCAGATCAGAGCTCTAGAGCCCCTGATCCTCGCAGTTCACAGTTTACTACTGCACTGCACTGCTGGGCCTCTCAGGCCTCTAATGAACGTAAGCTCTGTCTATGTGTGTGTGTGCGTGTGTGCCTGTAACCAGAATATGTACTACAGTATATAGAGAGACATGATGTTGTATGTAGTGTGTCTGTGACTGTGTGTGTGTGCGTGTGTGTGCGCGCGTGTGCACATTTATGCTTGTGCATGTTTACAGTGTTCAGAATAGGGACGCACCTAATCAGTATGTGTGTATGTGTGTGTTTGCGTTCCCATGTTTTAGAGAGTCTGTGTTCTAGAAAGACCATCCCATTGCTCACAGCACCGCATTCATGGCTTGAATGGCATCAAACGTCTTATCTCCATGTGACCTCCGACCCACCCGACGTCGCACAACCCACTGTCCGCGTGGCGATGTTGAGGATGCTGAATGGTGGGCATGGGATGGCTCGGCAGTGCATGTGTTGTGGCTGTGGCTGTGGCCCGGTGGTTGTAAAGCCAGCTGCTTCTACCATCGTCTCTGAAACGCTGCACCTCCTTAACAATAGCACACGGCTCCGATGTGCTATGTTTCTACTTTTTTCCAACAAGAAGCACAAGCACAAGCATGTACTTCTAAAATAAATAAAACAAAATCTGAGCACAAGACAGAGCTTGTTTCAGTGAAATTAGTTCTGATTTTTTAATTTGTGCTCTGTTTTTATATATTTTTATTACTGCCATGATGAAGGCAAAAACAAATGTGTTTCCTGCACAGAAAATGTGTTCTTCTGACTTTTTTTGTACAGAGGGGACATTGTGTATAGATGATTTATGGATACATGAGTGCAGGGCTTCAAAGTGTCCATAACCATCGTGGTCTTCGTGGCAAGAGCTGACCTTGTGTTCTCACACATACTGTCATGTACCCGAGGTTGAGAGAGTGTGTTATAGATAGTCCGCCTCAGCCTTGTAGTAGTTGGTAGCTGTTCTCTGTGTTTCTGTACCTCTGTTATTTTTAGCACCATTCAGTGCCATGGAGTCAGCCACTTTTGTTTTTGCTGTGTAACCAACATCTGGAAATATTTATTTTCCAATTTCCAGGTAGCTGGAAGTCAGACGCTGAAGGAATCAGGGAAACCTGTTAAAGTTGCAGAAAGTGATGTGGATGTAAGTACAAAGCACTGATGTATGTTGCCCTGTTTGTTTTTCTATTAGTCAGAAGCTTGTCTTTTTTTGTGCTATTTTTTCATTATATAGTGAGTTTACTTAATCAAGCATCAAATCTGGCAAATGAATCCAATCATTTTCTATTACTTTATGTAGTATGATGCAAATAGGGCAGCTTCTAATGATTATTTTCATTATCACTTAATCTGCAGATTATCATTTTTTGATTATTGGATAATTAGTTTTGTCTTTGAAATGTCAGAAATTATTATAATTTCTAAGACCCCATCGTTATCAGTAGTCTAAAGTTCAAAGAAATTCAGTTTACTATTATGTAGAGAAAAGCTTTTTTTTTTTAGTCAAGCAGTTTTGCTTGACTAAAATGATAAAAAATAGTTGCTAATAAATTCTCAGTCTATCGACTAACTGATTAATTGTTGTAACTCTAGATGCAAATACAAATTCACATGCAGAATTAAGCATCTTTATGTATTTGCTATCCTTAAAATAACTATTGAGGTCAGTCAGTTCTGTTTCTTTCTCTCCAGACAAGGGAACATGAAGTTCGTGTTTGTTTAGGGGAGCAGCACTGACTGTCATGGTTCAATTGGGAATAAAGTGATGGTAATTAAGGCAAAACACAATATGGATATTGTGGAAGAAGTGTTGGCAGATGTTTCAAGCTAAATTACTCTTTGCAGAGTGTTAATAGGAAAATACCATAACTCTTCTAGTTCGGTAATCCAGATAATTCCCTGCAGTGTTTCAAACTGTTCTTATTTCTCTTGTGAAAATATTTCTCTCTCACAAGCTTCACACACAGCTGTTTAAACTATTTATGAGTGCGTTGTCTTCGATGAATATTTGATTAGACCCAACAACAACAACATCACTGCGGAGACAACAACAAGATTAATAATGTATTTGTTGGAATATAAAAATCTAGCATTGAGTGTAAAAATGTATATGGATAAGCAATTTGTTCACATCAAGCTCTTCAGTTACAACCTCATTACATGAATGCTGTTGAGTTGTTTTACCGTAGGATGATAAAGTGACTCAACCTTTGCCTTAACGTTTGCTCAGTTTAATCAGGGATTAATTAACAAAGCTCAGATCCTCCCTGACACTGTAATTAAAAGTGTCAGGCAGGTCGCAACCACTCTGCATAATTGGTACACCCACAGTAATTAAAGGTGAACGAGACCAGGGGAGACGAGAGAACGTGAAACACGCATCCATGCACTCAAAAGATATACACATAAATGCATACACGCAGATACATGTACACATACACGCCTTTCTACAGCTGCAGAGACAAGGCGAAGTTGTAATTCAGTTAATGGACCGCTTAATTATCAAAGGTCAACACACATGCACACACTTCACTGAGCACTAGAGAAGCATTTTATCCCTAAGAGCATCCAATGGCCTTACTCTCTCCTGCATACTCAGCTCTGTCTTCCCTCGCAGGTGAAGTTGAGTCGGTTGTGTGAGCAGGACAATATCCTGAAGGATCTGGAGGTGAGGATCAGCGCTCTGAAGGAAGACAAGGTAAACAGCATGATGTTTATACAGGCTGTGAATGAAGCCACCTCATTCTGCTGGATGATGAAAGAAAACAAAAGGCAAACACAGTATGACAAGATTACATGACATGTTGAAGTACACAGCTTAGAAATGTCTGTTAACCTGTTCAGCTACAGTGACAGAATCCCTCAGAATCAAACAGAAACAGTCTCTCAGTTTTCTCAGACTCTGAAGTCTAAGGAAAATCCAGGACACCATTTACTTAGACTCTGACTCAATGTGTTGAATAGAAAAGCTACAGTAGTCCTCTCCACTTTTTTAAGGGATGCTAAAAACACAACAAAAAGTAAATCATAATACAATAACTCATGAAAGGAGATGCACACCAGAGCATCAAAAACAGTTCAGAAGTAGAAGAAGGTTAAATGAGATCTCATGATGACTGTAAAAACATGCTGCCCTCTAGAGGCATTTTTGAGTAAGTGTGATCTGCTAGTGCACATTTTTAGAGATACATTCTGTTAAGGAAGCATCTCTAAGTTGTTTTTTTTGGCTGACCTTGTGCTGCCTGACCCTCTCACCCTGCAGGACAAGCTGGAGAGTGTGTTGGATTTGTCCCACCAGCAGATGGAGCAGTACCATGAGCAGCCGGCCCACGCCCATAAGATCGCCTACCAACAGAGGCTGCTACAGGAGGATCTGGTCAACATCAGGGCCCAAATATCCCGGCTCTCCACGGTATGCCTGTGTGTGTGTGTGTGTGTGTGTGTGTGTGTGTGTGTGTGCGTGTGTGTGTGCGTGTGTGTGTGTGTGTGTGTGCGTGTGTGTGTGTGTGTGTGTGTGTGTGTGTGTTGGTGTGACTTTAAGAGACAGTGTGGCTGCATCTTTTTGATTTACATAGTATACTGTGTGTATAGTTTGGAGGAATCAGACATCACTGTATAGATCTTATCACACAATGGCAAATGTTTGCAAAATGCAAAACACTGGTGTACTTAGATATGGTTTATCTGTCCTTGTGTGTATATATAAGTGTGTATATGTTTCTAGGCATGCATATGTGTTTGATGCATACAGCTGCAGGTTATTGTGTGTATGTATAGGCTGATCTGTCTGTATGCTTTAGTGTGTGTGTCTCCACTGATGCCTGTCATTTTGGGCTGCAACTAACAATTATCTTCATTATCTGTTCACTAGTTTCTCGATAGTTGAAAAATGTTGATCATGGTTTTCCAAAGCCTAAGGTGATGTGTTGATGTGGTTTGCAGGAGATGGCAAACGCCTGGGAGGATTATGGCTGGCTGGAGAGATCAGTGGAGCAGTTGAGGGCGGCACTGCAGGCACACATGAGCCACAGCGCCACCCCACAGGTGAGACCTGGTACTGCAGCTCAGAAGAGGTTCACATCCAAACTCAAGACCTCTGATGAACCATCTAGATCTTATTGTAGGCTGTGTGTGTGTTTTTGTATACATTTAACTTTATGCTGTCTATATTCAGTTTGTCCTTAAAGTTTTGAGATAGTGCAGTCATGAACATTTCAAAAATAAAAAATCTCTAAGAAATCGTTCCTTTGTACTTGGAGTGACAGCAACTGTGCAGTTTCAGTGTCTTACATTTGAACAGGACACTTGATTATCTAAGAGGCTGAACTTGTTCAATTTTAAAATGTTCTGCAGGCAGACATTTTATAAATCATCAAACTGAACCAACTTGGAACGTAGCCAGAAGTGAAAGCTGTTTGGTACAAATGACAGGTGAATTGCGTCAGATGTGAACTGTATATCTTGATTTGTCTCAATGTGTTGTTACACAGCAAGAGAAGGCTGAGATGAAGCGCGAGCTGTGGAGGATCGAGGACGTGATGGGGGGACTGAGTGCCAGCAAAGCCAACTACAGAATCACCATAGACTCCGTCCAGAACCCAGGTAGGGCAACCACAGCGACCTGGAAAAGGGGTTTTTAATGCTACAATTGACAGTTTTAACAAATCTGCATCATTATTCAGTATATAGTGTGTAATGAACAGTTGAAAAGGGTTATTCAGTTATTCAAGGCAACGTATTCTCTGCAGATATGGTACACTCATGATTTTTATCTTAGTTGAGAAATCTGCTTCTAAAGATTAGATTATAAGAGCACTCTGAAGCTGCCTTTGGCTTAAAAAAAGCAAGTGTGTAGCTACTTGCTGCATTCATTGAAATCTGTGGCTTCACCCTGCTCTTCTCAGTGTGAATACAGACAGAAATTTCCCCCCAGTTCCTGACTGTAAATCAATTTCAAACCTGCTTAAATTTAAAAGTTTAACTTCTTTGTTCTCACGTTCCACCAGAGAGGAAATTAGTGCCTTCGGTGTCGGACCCCGCAGTGCCTTCTCAGAGCGCAGAGGTCCAGCCTCCTCCCCGCAGCTCCATTCCAAGCACCCTCTCCCATACGTTGCCTCACAGCACCGTGCCAAAGTGGGTGAGTGTCCCCTTACCGACTGTACAAACTGCAGCAGAATCCCTTCAGATTAAGTTTAAGTAATTACTGCCGGAGTGAGTGTGATGTGTTTGAGATTTTTTCATCACAATACATCATTTATGATTTATTCTACCTCTAAAATACTACATTCTCTTTGGTTACCAGGCAGAGGACAACGCCCCGCCTCGGCCACCACTGCCACGTCTCTACGACTACGAGGAGACACCCCCTGTGGTGCCGCCCCTCCCCAAAGAGTCCTCGGTCATCCGCCACACGTCAGTACGCGGGCTGAAACGCCAATCAGATGAGAGGAAGAGGGACAGGGAGTGCGGACAGTTTGTTGTCAATGGAGACTGTAAGGTATGTTTTCATCCAGTATTAAGGAAAAAAATGTAAACCTTCGACATGCAGTTGAGGTAAATGTAATGTTTTCTTTTCTCTACGGGGTTATGAATCTAAAGAACTGCCTTTTTCTTTCTGTAGAGCTCAAACTTTATACAAAGAGCACCAAAGAACTTAACCTTAACTTCACTGCGTCATGTTTTCTGGTTCCAGGCGGACTTGAGGTCCTACCTGAGTGAACCAGAGCTGCCAGCGATGAGCCAACACAGCACCGGGTCTGACATTGACTACCAGTATTTCCAGAGCAAAGGTATCTGAACTATATTATTTACAACAGAAACACACATTGAAAACACAGAATAAACTCCAGCAGTTTCACACATCCTCAGCACAGCTTATTATAAAATGTAAATGTTGGTACCGAGTAACACCCGATATCTTACAGCCTTGTTTTGTATATACTTAATCAGAACTGTGTCTTTGTGTTGTCATTTCTAATCAACATTTTTGTTTCACTGTTGCGAACGATGTTATTACTGAGAAAAACTGTGTTTAGTAAACTTTAACTGATTAAGACTAATCCTAACCCTTTCTGCACATTTGTATTCACAAAGGCATATTTTTTATTACAAAAACCAACCTTTTCAGTCTAGATGATTAATCAGTTAAAATGAGAAAATGTTGTACTAATAAATTATCCATTAATAATTGAATCTATTGTTACATTTTTCAAAAGAGATGGTTGTAATGGTTGCAATGTTATTAAAATTATTCAAAATCCTGAGACATGTGTTCGCAGGATAAAGAGTCTAATATTGTAAAGATTTAGCAATATCATGCAGGTATTCCTTTTTACAGTGTTTAAGAATGTATCTGAAACTGTTTATACAACATGGTGAGCAGGTTTTGTAACCCTTTTATTTTTCTGCTTCTCCTTAAACTATGTATTCTTAATTTTTCTCCCTTTTATGAGAATATTTTTATTATGGCACATACCTCTGTGTCCTCACTGTATGACCGTGCTCTTTTTTCACTGTGAAACTAAACTGAACCAAACTTGCTGATCGAGCAGGTCTGTCAGGCACCTCATCTCGACTGAACCAATCCAACTCCATCTCATCCTATGTGACCCTGAGGAGAGGCCCTGGGAGCTCCTTAGCCAGGGTGAGTCAAGACATCAAAAAAAAATAAAAAAAGCTGGAAAATGTTTGGTTTTGTTGAAGTTGTTGTCAAATTGGAATTAAAAGTGTAAAACTGTCCTACACTGAAGAACATGGATTAATCTACACTGCAAATGACAGATTCCCCATGTGTGCAGCTCTCAGGATTTGTAGAGCATTTGATTATTAAATATATGTGAAAGCCATCTTTTCATAGACAGTACGAAGAGGAAATATATAATGTTCATTACCTGATAAAATGGTCTTTCTTCAGTCTTTGTGATAAAAAGCAAAGATTTGTTCCATGTTACATTTTATATGTAGATAGCAGAATTATTTGTCTGCATTTAAATCCTGTGAAAGGTGTAAAAGCAAGAAAAAAGTCAGAACACTGCAGCTCCTAATGCAGGTAGACTTGATAGGATACCACAAGAGACATTTCGAGCTCAATGCTCTTCTTCAGACTCGTTAACTTGTGGTATCTTATTAAATCTACCTGCATTGGGAGCTGCATTGTGCAGACCTTTTTCTTGCTTTTACAAATTTTGTTTATTGGTCCAGCACCTGCTTTCTTACTCTGGACTTTTTTTTAATCCTGTGCAAGGTGCACATTTCTGTTCTGTTTCTGGAAACTATCCTGATCTGTTGCTTCCCTCAGTGCTGTTTTCTGTTACTCTCTTATGTTTTTTCTCTCCTGATTTTCTCTTGCTCTATTTCACTTCCTGTATCTCCATCCTTCAACCTCCCCCCATCTCCTCATAAGCTACAGTTGATATCTTTCTTTCCATTCTCATCCCATTTCTTCTGAACCAACCATTCATCTCCATTTGTCCGTCCTCCCATTATCCCTACATCCTTCCCCACTCTTTTCTCTCACCAGGAGAGACCCAAGAGTGCCTTGGAGCGTCTGTCTTCGCCTACAGAGGCCCAGCAGCTCCCGAGCAGCCAGGCTCGCGGCCGAATGAGCGCGGAGGAGCAGCTTGAGAGGATGAAGCGCCACCAGAAGGCTCTGGTTCGCGAACGCAAGAGGAACCTCAGCCAGGGCGAACGCTCCTGCACGGGTGTCTCCACCTTCACTGCCACCACCCATCGCTCCTCCTCCTCCTCTAGACTGCCCTCCAACACCTCCGATCCTCCGGCCTCCGTACGTTACCCGCCACCCCCGCGCAGCAGCAGCAGACACAGGGAGCACCACCTTCACCACTGCTGCTATGACACCCTACAACCCCCAGCCACATAATAACCTAGCGGGAATGCTAACACACTAGCACTCTCTGCCTTGTGTAACCAGTGGTGGTTGATGCTATCTGCAAGCACTAACAAGCTGAAGGGCAGGACTGGTCAGGCTTGGTTAATGCTTTAAGAACAACGGGAGATGAGCATGAGAAAAAGGGGATTGTGGGGGATATATGCCCAGCAAGTTTGGGACAGGGACAGAATCACTCCCTGTGTATTTTATTTCTTTTAAAGGTTCAGGGGTTAAATTGTTACCACTGCCCCCTGGTGGGACCTCACTGACGCAATTCTGAATGTAAATCCATTGAAAAGAGGAGGGAATGGAAGACATGACTCTGGCTTCCTTTCTCTGTTTTAAATCACCAGAAAGTAGAGAAAAGAGCCCATTATGTACATCTACATACTGTGTACTTGTACACTTTTATTTATTTACTGAGGGATATTTTCAGTATACAGTTGTATAGTTATATTTTGTAGAGATTTGGTATATAGAGCATATAGAGGACTGGGGGAAATGTTGGAAAAAGAAAAAAAAAAGTTTTCAGGTTGAAGCAATGAAGAAAGAGGAAATGCTAGTGGCACAAATCATGATCACAACCTCCCTGCTTTCTTTTTTCTTCAGATGAAATCTAAGTGCCTTGTTTTGCTGATAATCCTTTTGCCTTTGTCCCCAATTTACCTCCAATAATTTCTGTTATTTCTTTAAAGCACTCATCTTCGATACAGAATCACACAAAACGATGCAAGAGATAGCTTTAAGGTTGCTTTTTCCTGTGTAATAGCACAATGAAGTCAGGAAGATGTGAAGACTCTGCTAGGTTTTAACTCCTTAAAGGAATACTTTGACATTTGGCGTTAAAACTAAATGCTAGCTTGCGGCTAGTTGTTGCCCCTTGGTTTTTAATGAATGGTAAAAATGCTAACATTACTGGGTGAAAAAACAAATGTCAAAGTCTTCCATTAAAATAACATGACGCATAATAACAATCAGATTAGTATCATGATTACAGACTAACACGCACTCCTAACCAGACTGCTCTGAGATCTGCCTGTAATCAGACTTCATTTCCCATAAATCTTTGAAGTGTATTTTCCCTGTAACAGTGAGCAATACCTAGTTAATCATGTTATGCCACTACTACTCACCTCATTTTAACACATATAACCATAAATACCAGAGCATATTTTTTATTTTCTGTACTCCACCAGCATAAGACATGTTTACACCATTTTATATTTGAATTAACACTCTCATTAATGCAGCCTTTTCTTGTACGGACTACAAAGTTACTTTTTAATTGTTTTGACAGTGGATGATAATTTTAACATTGCCACAATTAAAGTTGGAAAGTGAAGTTTTACTCGTATCTGAGTTTAAGTGGCCTATGCTGTGCTGGTTTATGCATCATAAATATAGAAGACAGGTTCAAGCAACTGGGCTGAAATGCAATAATACAAAAAAAATTTATAAATATATAAAGATTAAAATAAATACGAGCAAGGAGTGGACAACTTTGTCATGGGAAATCAGCATGGGAAGAAGAAAAAAGGGACAGTATGAGTCATGTATAGTGGCAATAATTGACTGATTTGGGTCAGCAACTTTTTATTTATTAATTGTCTATATTTTATTTAATTAATCATTATATCATTAAAATAATGCCCATCACAATATGCAAGATAATTACTTTAAATTACTTGTTTTGTCCAACCAACAGTCTAAAACCCAGAATCACGATAGAAAACAGAAAAGCAGCCAAAACGGCAAGTTATAGATTATTTATCATGGAAAAATCATCAAAACACTTGGTGATATTTTTTCATTTAATCTAAGTTCATTATTTCAGGACTAAACAGGTTGCGGTGCATGTTTTTGGTTCTCCATGGCACTGCTGTCCGCTTCTTGTTTTGTTTTTTTCTCACAAGTATTAATCTGGGATGCTTTTCCACCATATTGCTTTTTATCCTTCCACGGCTACATACAGTATATCAGATATCAAAGAGAAAATAGTTACAGGAGGTTGCTCAGTTGAGTAGAAATATATTAGAGAACTTAGAGAAGTGAACTGCTAATCACCACCTAATTCTGTGTAATTGAGAAGCAACGCAAAACTCTTTTTCCCTTTTCTTTTCTATCATGTAGAGATTTGCACTCGACAATAAAGAGTTTCTTGCTTCTGAAACTCCTCTTGGCTGTTTTCTTCCTAATCTGGTGGGGGGTTTGATGAATCCGTGTCTGCATGGTTTTCTTTCTCTCTCTCTCTCTCACACACACTCTCTCTCTGTCCCCTTTGTGTGCGATTGATTCTCCTGAGCACAACAAGGCATGGGATGTAGTGTTTCTCAGAGCATGTGAATACACCAACCGATCAGACCCTGCTGCAGGCTATACTGGAGTTGGATGGATGCATGCATGGCTTTGATGCTCCTTGGATGATTACTCACAAGTACTCCTCACCTCACCACACACACACACACACACACACACACACACACACACAATCAAACGTCAGAGAATAAAAGTGCTGGTGTACATCGGAGAGAAGGATGTGGTATGTTTGTAATTACAGCTTCTAGAAGCACAGACTAATCATCTGCCTGGGTCCCTCCTGTGGTAATGATACTAAACATCATACTTTCAAATCCCTGGATGAACTTCTTGCTATAATTATTTCTGGTTGCACAAACATCTCATAATTATCTCCCTTTCAATTTAGTGTTTGTCTCCCTCTAACTGAAGCACGAATCACTGCAGTGGCATTACACCTTTAGCCAGAGAACCTAAGTCCTCTATGTTGCAGTTTTATACACCAATATATAGAAATGATCCTAATTTCTTGGTATGATTATTATAAACTAGCGAGATGCTTCTGGTCACAAAGAGACTGTCAATATCTGTCTCCTTTGCCCATCCCAGCAATGTTAAAAAAGTATAAACATGATGTAAGTCATTTAAATCCCCCGTCACTGATCTACAGAAACAAAGCAAGCAGTCATGAGAAAAAAAGACTGTTGTACTGTAAAGTGATTCAGTAGTACATTAAAATTTGGTTAACGTAGATAATTGTATTAACAGCTCCAAATTTAGTTTTCAATTAATGTTAAACATGGAAAACCTTTTTACATCTATGTCCAGAAAAACTGTTATTTGATGATTTTTTCACCCCCCTTTCTGACTAGCTGTGTAATCCTGACTCCTGCCTCTTCCCAGGTGTTTGATTGGAAAGAGGAGCGACCCAGGGCAGAGGGTCAGAGCGACGAAGGTAGGAACCAAGTGAAAGAGAGAGGAAGAATCCAGTCAGATGAATGGGTGACAGTACCGGTCACACAGATACGAGAAGTGGATGTTGAGCCTCTGGACTATGACCTGGATATCAGCCGAGAGGTATACACACACATCTGCTCAATCTGTCTCAGTCATGAAAAATATAAGTGACGGGTCAGCCTGCTGGTTTTTAGGAGTCAGTAAGTGGGGAAGTGAAAAGATGTAGTATGTTAATTCTCTACTAGCTTCAAATCTATAGTTTACAGTTGCTCTAGATAAACATTCATAATCTCACAAATGTGCCTTAAGCTCTCCACTTACCTGATGATGAAATAGACTGAAGGAGGAATTTATAACAGGATAGTATCTCAGTCTGTCATAAAAAAAATTACAATTTTTATAAAGAAATTGGCATGTTTTCAAGATCAGCTTGCATTCTCATAGCTGCAGTGCAGTCACTTGTTAATATTTTACTTGTGCTGAAGGTTTACATGGTTCATTTTACAGTTTGATTTTACCAAGATAATGTTATTTATCTGAATTCCATTAAAAGTATCTCTAACCAGTTTAATGGTTAAAGACTGTATGAAGTGAGATGGGGAAAATAGTCCGTGTCACATTATTCCTGATGCTCAACATAAAGGGATTTCTAATTTCACAAAACCTGTCTTAGTGCACATTTCTTCTTGACTTCATCACCATCACTTATTCTGGATTTATTTAGGTTTTGAATTTAGAAAAAAGGCCCAGCTCTCATGTATTAATGTGGCAATAATATGTCACACCCATAATAATAAAAACATGTGAAAACTTTAAATATCCAATAATCTAGCCATAGTTTATTAGATTTCAAACTACATACATGGTTTACAAACCGCAGAACTTATGCATGAAAAATGTATTTGACCAATCAGACTATTTGCTTTACACCTCCTCTTGTACTATAATAATAAGTGAGAAAAAGCACACTGTCTACCCATCAGTCAATCATCACTGTCCCACCCTTTTAGCTGTCCAAACCTCGGAAAGTTCCCATCCCAGAGCGCTATGTAGAGTCTGATCCTGAGGAGCCTCTGAGTCCGGAGGAGCTGGAAGAACGCAGCCGCAGAACTGAGCGCATCAAGAACCTCTTGGCCAAATCCAGGTAGACAGCAGTTAAATCCTGATACTTCACAGCTGGGTTTACACTGAGGAAGATGTTTGGAGTTAAATATGTGATAGACAAATATTCTGATGTACTGTATGTATAGTACAAGACTGTCAGAAACATAATCATTGTGCAATAATCTGACTTTATATCAATATAATAATTTCAAATGCCATAAATGTGAGGGAAATGTACTAGTTACTTCCAAATAAGGGGATTCAGATTAATTGTATGTCATGCTTACAAGAGGGATGCTTGCTTTTCAGTTTAAAACAAGTCAGTATGCCGTTCAAGAATACACTGATTTATAGTCCTCTATGTGTGTGTCTCTCTCCAAAGTGTTCACAACATGCAGCCGTCGGCACCGATGGACTTCAGTGAGCTGGAGTCAGCTCTACAGCAGCAGGAGAAGATCATGACCGTGTCTCACGCACTGGCTTCAGAGGCCTCGCGCAAGAGCAAACGCGTGGCAGGTGGGTGCAGCCACACAAATTTACTATCACACAAACTTTTATTTTACAGCATTCTGGAGACATGATGCATCAAATGGTCCTCAACTCTTTGCATCAATCATCAGAGTTAGAGCACATCTTCTCTAAGCTCTTACACACCAGTTTAAGATCATTACACTAAAACCAAGCTATCACTCTAACGGCAACATGAGGAAATACAGATTTGCCAACTTTGCATAACTTTCCTGATGTTTATGGTGTAAAATGTAAGTTATTTCTCACAAAGGAAGAAGTACAACAACACACACACACAAAGTGAATCTAAAGACAAAGACAATCAAGAAAAGGCTTATCATTGATGTAACCTACTGTAGTCAATGTATATTCTTATTCTGCAACCTATTCATGTGGCACTGTGGAACAGGAGTGGACATTTAGTGTGGATCATCTAAGATTGTCCAACTTGAAACGTGATTTATTGTTGTCCCTGGTGTGCAGGGACTGAGTGGCTGGAGAGTCGATGACATGTCTGGTCCAGGTATATCTGCCATTACCCTTTTGGCTTTTGTGGAGTCATTGTATTCTGTGTGTCAGTATGTGCTGTTTTGGTTTGGTGGAGGGTGTACACAGATGGGGGACAAAAGGTACTCAAACTTATTTTTCTTATAAATTGCTCATATGTTATTATATGTTATTTGTGTTTCCTGAGTGAAACTTAGAGTATTCTCTGATTCATTTTACTTTCATCACATTTACAATCATGTTCATAGATATCTTTGGAACATGAGAAGAAGATGAATCTGTGAAGACAAAACAACTTACTTAAAAGTAACATCAAATTTTACTTTTGGCTAAACACACTGTAGTTTTGAATAGGAACACATCCCTGAAAAAATCTGTGTGCAGTCCTGGTTTCTGTGTTTTTGGTGATACTCTGCTCAGCTGTTGTTTTGGTCAGTGTGGCTCTGGTATCAAAAGGGCTGCTTTGGTGAAGGGTGTTTTGATGCGTGTTATGTTTGTTTTTATATGTAAGATCTTTTTTAAACTAGATTGAACTGCAGGATTAATGACATTCATTCGACACATGCACAGTAGTTTGTTCATCTCCTGCATGATTCAGGAATACAGCATTTTACTGCTACAAAGAGTCCAGATCCCTTGGGTTATATTGTTGTGGTAAATGACACTTTACTTTATTGTCAGTTAAAACTATACATTATAGTTGCAAATATTAAATGACTCATGTCCCATCTAGGTATCAGATTGTGCCAAACGACAAATTATAATTAAGAGCTGCATTTTCTCCTGGGAGCAGTTTGTCCTTGTGAAATCTACTAGAAATTAAAAATCAGATTCTTATGCAAATGAAATATTTAATATGCATCTACACATCTTGACTGCAATGACAAACACTGATGTCGTCCTTGTGTTTTCCTCCCCTCAGCCAAAGCTGCTGCACAGCACTGACCCACAGGACTGACCAGCACCACAAACCTGAGGACCTTCTTCGTTAACAGGAGGGATCAAATCATTTTTTGAGCAGTTGCCAACTGAATAATTCACTTGTAATAAATTCCTTTTATATGAGTGGGAACAAGATACATGTTTGTAAAAGAGTGTTGATTCATAGCTTTGAAATAGAATTCAGTTTTTACTGCTTCTGCATTTACATTACACAATTAAGTGCTAATTTATAACACGAGTGAATTGCTTTTATCTGCAAATTACCTGTTTTTCAGCTTGGAGTCGATTTTTATGAGTCAATAACACAAGTGTGGAATGAAAGTCAAAGCCAATATGGTAGATTACAGTGGGCAGGTTTTGACATGAATCATTTATTTATGACTTTTTTTTTCTTTCTGTTTTTTTCTCATGTAATTCAACACTATCACCCAATAATCACAGTCCTGTCAACCAGCAAAAAAATGCATTAGAATATAATATGCAAACAATAAAACAATTCATACACATGAAAAATAAATAAAATAAATACGAGATAAAACATGCTAGTTGTTTCTGTGTCCTCATATCATACATCACAGTTATACAAGTACACAAAATAACAAAACCTACAGTTAATCTGATGCTATTAAGTAGAACAGCATACTTGCATTGTCTTTATATACAGTTGTAATGCTGTTTTGTCTTTGTAACATTTTCTATCATTTGTCTTGTACAGATAAAAAACAGACTTTCCAGGGAAGATATTCAAACCGCTGGAACACATATCGATATACACTTATAAACAATAATAACCAATATTTGACCAAAAAAAGTCTTATAACAAAGTACACTCACTTGATTTTCCTCAAAAACTTTCAACCACAACTCAGCTGACAACTATGTACACCAGTATGGACTCTAGATAATGTGTTTCTGGGTGTCTTTTTTCTGTTTTTCAGGTTGTTCAGGCTCACCCCCTAGAGGACAGGGTTAAGAGCTTAGATGCCCCTAAAGAGCAGCGGTAGAGGTACTCAAGCTAGATTAGAGCTATTTCTGATAGAAAACTGTAACTTGATGGTAATAATTACTGTATTGAAAGGAATTTACTGTTGATATAGTTTGAAATAGCATTTCAGAAGCCAAGCAAGACCATCTGAAATCTCTTTATGTTCAGCCTTTATTCTATGTACATGTTTTATGAACAGAATGAAGGAATATGAATTAGGGGTATTTATGGGTATTCTGGCTGGCACAGAGCCAATGAAGTATCATCATTTGCCAGTCTAAAGCCTGCATAAACTGGCTCAGTGAATTCAGTGTGGAAGGTATGCAGGTGAGTCATGGTGTTTGATGATACAGCGTAGAAGGACAGGATGCCAGCTGACCAGTCTAGAAACACTCCAACCTTTTTGGAATTGAAGTATGGGACAGGTGTGCTTGCAATACCCTTATTGTACCCGGCAGTGTATTCGCCTTGACAGTAGCGCAGACTCCAAGACTTGTCATTGTAGCCTAGGACACAATCATTACCTTTTGCTTTCCTGCTGATTCCTTTGTAAGCCACTCCTATACCTGTCCATTCTCCAGTCCACTCGGCCTCCCAGTAGCAACGAGCAGACAGACTCTCTTTACATAGCACTTGTCCCCAGTCTGTAAATCTGTCAGGGCTGTCACGATACAGCTGAGGCGTTTTCATTCGTGTCATTTTTTTGTTGTCTTCAGAAAAAGCCAGCAGTAAATGGGCCGTGTTTATGTCCATGGTAAGCTCACACGCATCTGATGAAACATAAACAATATAAGATATTTAAACCAGGTATATATATACTGTATTTAAGGATGAAAGTGGCTTTGACTGCCTATGTTAAGGAAAAACAACTTACATTTCTTCAGAGATGATTTTAAGTAACACTCTGCATTGCTACCCAAGCTAGGAAAAGTCAAAGAGAGGTTATTTGCAATTTAAAAAGTCTTAAAAGGCAAAACTTGCTAATTTAACTGTGATTTTTTACCTGATAGTGAGGTGTTCAATGTCTTGCCGTAGAGACGACAGCAGCTCCATTCCCAGTTGCCCTGGATGATTGTAACTCAGATCCAGCTCTTTCAAGTGGGTTGGGTTAGACCTGAGAGCTTTAGCCAAAAATCCACAACCAATCTCTGTGATTCCACAGAAGGGAAGACTGAAATTAAAGGGGAAAAAACAAAATGTAATTCACAGAATGTAATAAAAACTTGTATTCAATGAATATAAATTAGGGCTGGATATGTCTTTAGTTTGTTTCAGCTAACTAATGATACCAAAGATAGCCTGCTGCGACACTTCACAGACCTTAGTTTTTCCAGTTGACATGATGGACTTGCAAGTCCAGCAGAGAGCAGTTCTACACCTGAGTCTTTCAGATCATTGTCACTTAGGTCCAGCTCCTTCAGACATGCATTGCTTAGAACAGCTGCAAGTGCATCACAGCATTTATCTGCAAGGTTGCATTCTTTAAGCCTACAAAAATAGGAAAAAACTAATAATTTAGTGTGTTGTGTTGGCATAGTTTGTTGAATGTTTAATTTCAAGACATAACAACCACAAAAATGATTGCATCAGCAATAAGATCTGCATTCCCCAGACTATTTTTGACATTGCTTTTCCCTGGTTCAAATTTCACAGAAAATCTGCAGAACTGCTTTACAACATAACCAACCTGAAGAGCAAGAGCGTGTCACAGCAGGAAATGTTCAGTGAGTGAATAATGGATCTTACATTTCACACTAGTCTGAGACTGTAAAATCAAAAGAGAAACCTAATAGAAGCTAACAGGAAATGTGGTCTTGCATCTGAAAAGCCACTAGTTCTGACAGGAAAAGCCAATTCTCCGAAACCAGTCTGATTATATACACTGAGCCTTTCACTACATCCATGATGTATCAATATTTTGAGATGATGCAAATAGAACCTTTACAAAGTGATATAATTATACAATATGAACTATTTTTTGTATATTTACTATTTTAAGTTTTTAAAAAAAGTTCTAACATAACATTAAATAGTTGTGATAGGTGCAGAGGATAGTGTTTTTCTGTACTCACAGGGCTACTCTGGATTCTTTGATCACTGGTAACAGTCTCAGAAGACCCTCTTCTGATCTTGAATATTTCCTCAGATCAAACTCATGCAGCTCTTCCTCTGAGGTCAGCAACACAAAGACCAGAGCAGACCACTGTGAAGATGACAGCTTGGTCTCTGATAAACTGCCAGAGCTCAGGTAGTTTTGGATTTCCTCCAAAAGAGACTGATCATTGAGCTCACTGAGGCAGTGGAAGAGGTTGATACATCTTTCTGGGGATGGATTTTCCCTGATCTTCTCTTTGATGTACTCCACAATCTCCTCATTTCTTTGTGAACTGATCTTCATTGTGGTCAGTACTCTCTTCAACAAAGTCTGATTAGATGTCTGTGAGAGGCCAAGAAGGAAGCGCAGGAAAAGATCCAGGTGTCCGTTCTCACTCTGCAGGGCCTTATCCACGGCGCTCCTGAGGAGACTGGTTACACCACTGGGAGCATCCTGGGTGGTGTTGGTGTCTTGTGGCTCCAGCAAGTTCTGCTTGCAGCAGATGAATGTGTGAAGAATGTACATTGCAGCAAAAAACTCCTGTATGCTGAGATGCACGAAGCAGTAGACCCTCTCCAGATGAAATTCAGAATCATTCTCTGAGATCTGAGTAAAGATTCCTGAATATATCGCAGCATCATTGACATCAATATCATGCTCATGCAATTCACTCTCATAGAAGATCATGTTGCCTTTCATCAGGTGCTCAAAGGCCAGTTTTCCAAGCTTCAAGATCACCTCTTCATCCATGTTGACCTGGGATTGAGTTGCACATGCCTCTTCACCTTCTGAGTACTTGCGAATTCTGGTCAGCGAGTTGTACAACAGAAAGTTTGTGTACATTTGTGTCAGAGTGTTTGGCATTTCTCTTCTGCCTGCCTCCTCCTCCTCTGTTTCTTCCAAAATCTTCTGCAGAACGGTGGCAGATATCCAGCTGAAGACTGGTATGTGACACATGATATGGAGGCTCCTGGTTGACTTAATGTGTGAGATGACTCTACTGGCCATGTTTTGATCAGAGATTTTTTTCCTGAAGTACTCTTCTTTCTGGGGGTTGTTGAAGCCTTGAATCTCTGTCACACGATCAACAAGATCGACTGGAATGCGATTTGCAGCTGCGGGCCTGGAGGTGATCCAGATGTGCGCAGAGGGCAGCAGGTTTCCCTTGATGAGGTTTGTCAGCAGTTCATCCACTGAAGCGGGATCTGAGATGCTGCTGCAGGGCTCATTGTGGGCAAAGTCCAGAGGAAGACGGCACTCATCCAACCCATCGAATATCAGCACAAGCTTGTACTTGTCAAAATTTGAAATCCCTGATTCTTTTGCCTCTGGAAGAAAATGATGAAGAAGCTGTATCAGCGTGTACTTTCTCTCCTTCATCAGATTCAGCTCCCGAAATGGAAGATTAATTAGGAGTTGGATATCCTGGTTAACCCTTCCCTCTGCCCATTCCAGATTGAACTTCTGTACAGAGATAGTTTTTCCAATGCCAGCAATTCCTCTGGTCAGGACGGTTCTGATGAACTTGTCTTGACCAAGGAGGGGCTTGAAGATGTCTTCACACTTGATGGGCTTGTCTTCTGCTGCTTGCCTCCTGATTGCAGCCTCAACCTGCCTGACCTCATGTTCATCATTCACAGTTCCGCTGAATCCCTCTGTGATGTAGAGCTCGGTGTACACCTTCTTGAGAAGTGTCTGGTTTCCTTGCTTTGCTGCTCCCTCGTATATGTATTCATACTTTTTCAATCTGACTCTGACTTTGCGTTGGCAGACATCAAGTTCACCGTAAATGTCTAGTTGCAAAAACACAGACGATAATACTATGCATTAGTGCATTCATTACATTACTGAAACCTCAAAATGAATCTGTAGCCGAAGAAGTTCATCATCAAGTTATAAAAGTATATTTTTGGTCAAATTCTTCCCTCATCAGCATTTTGGGGAACCAAATCCATTAACTTTTTTTAACGATCCCCTCCAGACCTTCAGGTTTCCACATCATTCCTGTCTAAGTTGAATACTTGATCAGGATTTGTTCCAAACTAGTTGTGTTGTAATAAATCATGATTGTAGGTTCACGTTTTCACTTTAAATTTGGGAATGAAACTAGTTAAATATAAAATAAGAAAATGGCACAATATATCAGATATTAGCATTTTCCTACTTTTGGTACTTACATCTCTCCAGTTGGTTAGCAAGCTCTCTTTGGCCAATGTCCCTTAAGACATATAGTGTAATCTTCAGAGCACCCTCACTGGCACTGCTGTCTTCCTTTTTATCATCAGTAGTCAGTCTGTCCTGATCCTGATTTTCACTCTCAGAAGATTGTGACAGAGGTGGAAAGAGAATCTTTTTATACCTTCTGAGCTCACTGTGCAAAATATGCATGCTCTGATCATCCACCAGCTGCAATGGAGAAAGTGGAATTAATAAAGCTTTTATATTGTGGGTTCATATTAGAAACCGAAGATACAAACTCAATAACAATTTAATTGCTATTTTACAAAACTAGATTTTTAAAAAACTGTTATTTTTATGCACATGAAATATCATGTGGTTTATTTTAGCTTTGATGGTTTCAGTGGTAACATTAGAGATATAGCCCACCTTAAATATGGCATGTGCGTCCATCTCTGTTGATTCTGAAGAGTTGTGTTCATCTCTGAAGATAAATATGAAGAATAACATTATTTTAAGAGGAATCAAGTCTGTTCAAATTCAGCCAGTAAAAAGTAGAAAATAGCCACTGATTGACTGACTGATTGATGCAACATTCAAATACAAAGTGTGCTTCAGTAGTGTGTATGGCGATTTGTAAATAGATTCTGTAGTGGCTTAAATAAAATGATCCTGGTTGTTATTTAAAGCTCCAATGTAAAGATTAAACAATGTAAGAATTATTTACACTAAAGACAATACTCACAAGTTGTCTTTG
This sequence comes from Scomber scombrus, assembly GCF_963691925.1. Classification (NCBI taxonomy): domain Eukaryota; kingdom Metazoa; phylum Chordata; class Actinopteri; order Scombriformes; family Scombridae; genus Scomber; species Scomber scombrus. Next base: position 6,737,030 of record NC_084975.1, on the reverse strand, counting down.
CTGAGGTCAGGATAATCCTTCACTGAACTGTCATTTCCATTTAAGAGAGGTGAGGGCAAGCCTGTATGCTCCCCAAATAAACAGGATACTCAAAAGTGAAAATGTGTGACTAAACTGCTGGTAAGTGTTCAGGGGTATAGTTTAGTGCTGGCCAACATTTGACCTGCCAGTGATGCTCCACTAGATCACCAGAGTCATTAGGATGTTTCACTCGGGACCAAACTTTAGGACCAACTAACTGGCAATTCAGTCCGCCGAGTTACATCAATACTGTCACTAAAAACCCAGAATACAGACTATATTTACCGATCAGCTGCTTCTTTGCAGAAGTCATGACGACCCTCCATGGAAGCATCACTCTTCATAGATACACAGGATAAGGCAGACAGGTCTGATTTCTCAAATGTACCTGAGCTGCAAAGAAAGATGCATTAAGGTAAATAGGATGTATTCTTGTTGGACCATACGCTTTCACATTACTTTTCATGGTAACCCATTCAATAGTTGATAAGATATTTCACTTTGAACTAAAATGTTGGACATTTCAATCCATGGAGCCACATATAAACCATTCCTAAAGACCCAGCGTATGTTTATTTGTACCTATCAGCTGTTTCTTTGCAGAAGTCATGACGACCCTCCATGGAAGCATCACTTTTCATTAACACGTTGGGTGAGCCAGGCAGTTGTGGCTGTTCAGGATACTTCTCAGTGTTTTCGGCAATATCCATTTTGGAGGAAACATCCAATTAGTTTCCTTAAGAGACAAGTTATATTTAGTACAATGGCTAAACTCTGTGGACTATTTACATTTCGATTTTGCTCAGTATTCAAGATTCCACAAATGTATTATCATATGCACAGTAAACACAACATAAAGTGGACATAAAGTGCACTATGCATTATTGCATATATTGCAAATAACAGTGTGGATACTGGTCATAAGAATGCACTGTACATTATTGAGTATATCGTTGATCCGCACTGAGCGACAGCAGTCAAAATATATCTGTGTGTGTAGTGTTCAAAGTTCAACCAGTCAGAGTGACAGAAGCCTGATGACCTGTGGATAGAAGCTGTTTGCCTGTCTTGTCCTGCATTTCACACTCCTGTAGCGTCAGTCTGATGGCAGAAGTGTAGTTTAACAGTGATTTCAACCAACTGCTGAATGAATCTGAGTGAATTTACAACAACTGTGATTAAGAGTGAAACTTGTGAAAACATTTCAGTTAAGACAGTGTTACCGAGTCAAGTATTACTTAAAAATGAATGTCATATTTGTTATTTTTCTTTTGATCTAATGCCTTATTTTTTTTTTATATACATTCTATTTGGAAAATAGTTAATAAGGACCAGAATAAATTACTACCACTAATGTTGTTGCAATAATCATACAATGCAGTACAATTAAATTCTGCACAAGTAAACCGTCCCAAAAAACAAACAAACAAAACAACTGGCTCTGGGCTTAATCCCTTATCTTGTTCACTCCACCCATGACTGTATCATGTGCATGCCAGGGTGCCTACAGACCACAAAAGACTTGTTTCCTTTTATCACTCATTAGTCACTGGATGAGCAGAAAACACAGTTGGCTACTGACAAAAAATACCCCCAGAAACTTCTGGAGTTCATCTTAATTTTATTAAAACGTTCACATCAATGCATACAATTGTAACATATTCGTAGCTTTAATTACATTACTGCGACACGATTGGTTTCAGTTTCTAATCATGTCGTTGTACATTTCTCAATAATGTGCAAATGCCTTACACTTTTCTTCTCATAACCTTTATCTAATCTCGTTTCCTCATGTTGTGTAATTACATTCAAAAGAAAATGAAGCATTAAAAATTTTTTGTAACACTTTTGACAACACAATAAAACAAAAACAAACCCTCAAACCAGATAAGGTCGATCTAAACAGCAAACTACTTTAAAACTAACTCCATCAAGATTATTTTAAATAATCTGCTGCATTTACTTTAATTTTTAATGCAAAAACATGAACGTCATAGTCTTACCGCGAGCTCAGCTGTTTGTTTGCCTCATCTGGTAAAGGCGTGGTCTCACGCAGGTACGTTTATTCTGACGTGTGTGCTGTGATCAAGTTCAGGTTCTGATCAGCTGACTGCATTGAACTGTGTCTCATAAACTTCTTTAACAGTGTGCTTTTAGTAAATGCAAAGTTTAAGTGGTGAGGATAGTAATACTAGTATGAAAACTGTCTTCCTCATATAAAACCTTGAAGAAAATAATGATCAAACTGACGGTAAGATTGTAAAAAAGAAAAGAAAAAGACCTTTAAAAAGTCTGTTTTTAAGAAACACAACCCTAAAATAACGTCTGATCCCGATGTTAGATAACCCTCCTTTGACATCATTGAATCAGGGACTCATTTACTCAGTCCTCCTGTTATTGTGCTTAAATGTGTCTGTTTTGTTGTAATAGTAATGTTGCATTCACGTACAAACATGTATTACAAGTTTCCAAATCAAATATTTTGCACCATATTTTAACTGAATCAAATCAATTTACCAAATTCACAACAGATGGTATCCAAAATTGAGCTTTAATGTATTTTAAAGGTCTTTTTTTTCCACTTTCAATTTTATTCCATTTTTGGTCTCTTTACATCCTCCTGGTGGACACAATTCATTACCTCCAAATGAAACTGATCCCTCTACACATAATCATCATTTTAGCGCACACATCTTGTATTTAGCACTTGCAGAGATTACAACAAGAAAAACATTTGTAAACCTGACAAGTTGTCCAGGAGCAAATGTTTACAATGTATTAAGTTTTATATGAATTCATGTCTGAGAACTTTAACTCCTGCACTTTTGGCAAAAGCTTAAATACTCTAAAGTTTTGAAAAAATCTAAAAAAAAAACTTTCCTGCACAAAACAAACACACTGTACGTTTACTTTTAGCCCACAGGGAAACATAATGCAGAATGCAAAAGGAAAAAAAAGTGTCTTACATATAAACCATCTTCTTTGTCTGAGAGATTTTAAGAACAACAAGCATTACAATTGTGACACTTCCTTTTATTGGTTTTCCATCAAGAAATCACAAAATCCACAATGTGTACCAATCATGCTGAAGGGCAAGCAATCCTGTTCCATTAAACACAATTCAAGGCAAATGCAGTGACTGTTAAAATGTTCAAATAAAAACGGGATAATTTGCCATTTTAACATAGAGTGACACCACATAACCAAAAGCAGACTTGATTCTTGGACATGCACACCAGGAGCCCAAAGCCCAAAGACCAGACCCATTTCTACACAGTAAAAAGGACTAAACTGATGGAGAATCGCCTATAGGTAAACAAATAACGTCAAAATGTACAAATTTGAGTTTACAAAAAAAAGAAACTTCCCTGTCCATCCCCCTCAACCCTATGCAGACTTCACAAAAGCCGATTTGCATCCGTGTTTCCGTTCTTTATTCTGACTGTTTGAGCTGGGCTTATCCTCGTCTGAGCTCTCTTCATCAGTGTGTTCTTCTTCGTCCTCGCTGTCTGTGGGCTCTTCTTCATCACTAGGCTCTTTTTCATCACTAGGCTCTTTTTCATCAGTAGACCTCTCGGGCTCAGTTGCATTTGTCTGGCTTTCCAGTGGTGGCAAAGGATCTGACTCTGGCTCTGGCTAAGAAAACAAAAAAAGAAAAAAAAATTAATTTCTCTTATGACAACAAATTATCTTAAAAACATGATGTAAGAATAATATACAGCGAGCTTTAAGAGCCTTTTCTCTGAAAACAGCTGCTTGCTGTGGCCAAAAACACTACAAGTGTGTTGATAGTGAAGCAAATCAGTACATTTGCAGCCAGACAACTAAAAACTGAGCTGAAAATCAGTGGGACTGTTCATATTACTGGTTGGAATTCTTGTGTGATTAATCTTAATTCATTATGGAAATCACCTAAGAATAGGTGTCCTAATAAAAGTAATACCACATGCTAACATACACACAATTGATTTACACAGTAGTGTTATAGTATATGGTAAACACATTTTAAGAAGTATTACATTTTCAGAGGCTCAAGAAATACATAATTACATTTCACATATTATATTGACTTGATTGGAAAATTAACTGAGTCATAATTTTCTATTTATTTTGTCATGAGAAAAAAAAGACCTTCAGTTACCTGTTTTTGACATCTTTCTTTTCTAAGAATATCCATCTAATTGGTCGCAAATTGCAGGAACAAACCTGTATACTAAGTGACTGTGGCATATTATCTTATAATTGCTTTATGCAGTTCACACTGGATGTTGCCTGATCACAGGTTACCACAGCATATTTAGGTAGGAACTATCATTCAGAGAGTAAGTGGTGCTTGTTGGAGGGGCATGCACCATCTTACTTGAGGTATAGGTACCTTCATGTATTGGGAAACAAATTAAGAATTATTTTAGTACACTTTAATTTTTCTCATTTCATGGCGAGCAACAAATATGCTGAATGGATTTAAAGAGGATGTATGGTTGCACACTTTCACTGGAGCAAAAAAAGTCAATTAAACCACTCAGTTTGAACTTGCCACTAGACAATGTTTATCAGCAGTAAATCTATTTTCAATACTCTTCAGCTCTGCCACACTTGAGTCTAAGCCCTCCCGTCTGGCCTTGGATGACCCCTCACCTCACTGAAACCCAGGCCGCAGTGTCTCCGGTTCCGACCCGACAGCTTCCCGTCCATGCCCTGCTGGTACTGAATCTCCAGCTGCTCGTTCATCCTCCTATCTTCCTGGCCTGCAGAGGAAACATTAGTGACAGCAAGCACACCCAGCCATTACAGGCCTATCCATGCATGGATAGATCTGTGCGGCGGATGTGTAGTTGGGAAAGCCGGGTTATTGCATTGGGAATAAGGATGAGGCATCATGACTAAGTGGCATGGGACAGTAGTTTATAAGTGTCTTATGACAGCAGAACAAACACAGCACTTTTAGTGAAGATAAACTGAGACACTTACCACTGCGGAAGTGGGATGTTGACTTGTGGTCGCCAATGACAAGACGTCCAGTGGGTTCTCTCTAGAAAACAAACACAAATCTTAACTTTGGTCAATTTTCACATTTTTCTATGCATTACAGGTTCATAATAAAGTGAACTGAACATAAACTGATCCACAATAAACTTAACAAACCTTGCCAGCGCCCATTAATCGTAAAAACTTCTGCTTCCTCTCGTTGCTTCCCAGATCAGCTGATGACCACTGAGTGGATCCATCCTGCCATAAAAAGCCCTGTTATTACTACTGGGATTCATACACAACAGAAGCAGATCATATAACATAATGATCAGGCCCCTTAATGTCACATCACATTAACAGAAAATAATCATGTAAGCCGTTTCTAACAAACAGTGTCCAACCATCTGGTGTCCTTTTACTTTCTAATGGCTCATACAGTGTTTAAAGCCAGAAGTGAAGGATCTGTGGTTTCTCCTAACTGGATGCAAGTTTGATGATGTTGGGATTCTGTCGGTCTAATTGTGAGCACTGTCTGAGTATAACTAAGCATAACCGAGTCATGCATAAAGGATTAGAGAATTATAACAGAAAAAGAATAGCCTTTTAAGTTAATAAAAGATTGATTGAGTGTTTACAGTCAGTATTTCTCACAAAAATGCATCTTGTTGTGTATGATTGAGGTCTAACAACTGTGTCGAATGAATTGCCTTCCCAGTGTTGGAAGAAGTACTCAGATCATTAACTTGAATAAAAACACCAATAAAGCAATGTAAACATACCCCACTACAAGTAAAAGTCCTGCATGAAAAATCCTAAAAGTACATATAAGTATTAGCAGTAAAATGATGTTAAAGTACATACGTATTATGAGCTTGATGTAGTTAAAGTATTACAGTAAAAGTACATACGTATTATGAGTGATGTAGTATGCAGTATTGCAGTAAAAGTACATGCAGTATTATGAGTGATGTAGTATGCAGTATTACAGTAAAAGTAGTGGTTTGGTCCCTCTGACTGATATATTATTATATATGACATTACATTATTAATAGTGAAGCATCAATGTTAGAGCTGCATGTTACTGTTGTAGCTGCTGGAGGTGGAGCTAGTTTACACTACTTTGAATACAGGTAGCTAGTTTAGTCCAGTGGTTCCAAACCTAGGGGTCGGGCCCATCCAAAGGGTCAGCAGACAAATCTGAGGAGTTGTGAGATGAGTAATGGGAGAGAAGGTTCTGATACACAAATCTCTGTTTTCGGACTTTTTGGTTAAATATTTTGAAGCATTTGAATTTATTGAAATGAAACCCTGTGAAAAGTTTAAAAGGAAAAATCACTATTTGGTGGAGCTGTTAAGAACTCATAGACATCTGAAATGTGAGCCCGACTACACACTGCTTTTTGTAAAATGTCAAAAACCAAAAAGCTGATTTTTAACAATGTGTTGTATTTTAAAAACTATATTATATTATCCATTGTGTCAAATCTTTATCTGAAAACTAACTAAATCCGTCAAATAAATGTAGTGGAGTAGAAAGTACAATATTTCCCTCTGAAATTGATGAAAGTAGCATCTAAATAAAAAATACTCAAATAAAGTACAAGAACCTTAAATACTTGAGTTAATGTACTAACACTGGATTAGCTTCAAACTGATGTGCGAGGATAACATCATTTAAAGTGCAGGTACAATGTAGTTTTGCATACAATTATTTAAATTGACCAGTGGTGATTATTATAAATTCAATGTAAGATACTGAACACTCTTCAACTCCTGACTCTAACTGGGTAAAATACTGTCAATAAAAGACTCATCTTTTAAAAAAAGAAGTGACAAACGTAGTTTTGATTAGATGACCCCAAGTTCGTGCATGTTACATTGATACCATAAATACTACGTGTTGTGCAGTAAAGCTTTAAATCTGAATTAAAAAGAGGGCAAACTTTGTGAGGACAACAAACTAAAAACGTGTTCAGATTTACGATAAACGTCGTTAGCAGACGGGCTAATGTTGACGCTAACCTTATCTTAGTCATTCACAGCTTCCATCTACTGTCTACACCCAGTTTTTTATCATCATACTCACGTCATCTGGGGATGCGGGTCGTTTTGAACCATGTCTGTCCTCCGGAGAACTCATTATAACCGAAATAATGTACAAAACTCTCAGTAAAATATCATGCCACCTAGCATTAGCTAGTTAGCTGGATTGTCAACAATCCTGTGTGTCGTCACGTCCTGTTCCGTCTTCTTCGTCGCCTTGCGTTGCTATGGGTTACGTTAACTCTCTGCTGCCCCTCAGCGTTAGATTGTGTTACTTCACCCTTTAAAAAATTAACCTCGTTGTAGTGGCCATTATTTCTATGGCCCCCCAAAAAAACATAATAGAAAGAGTCATAATTGGTTTCCTGTTTTACAAAAGTCTCATGTGCAACGGTGGTCTATGGAGAAAATGCTTTTTAGGCTGCAGGGCGATTGTGACTTGAAGTGGTCAATAGGAAAAATGGGCTGATAGACTGAATGGTGGCACTCTATCCGACACTTATAATACATTAATGGTAGCTCCCAGCTGCCAGTCTAATAAGTGAAGCCAATGTGCAATTGGAAGTTCTTAAACCTGTGTTCTCTCTAATGGCCAGCAGGGGTTGCAAAAATAAACCTAATTGTATGGAAGTCTATGAGAAAATGAACCTACTTTATGACCTCAGTAAACACTTTCCCAATGAGTTGATGGTCTTAATCACCTTTTCCAAGTCTTCTTCAATTCACCATTATGTTTATTTTGTAAATGATGGTCCCATTTACAGTAAAATAGATGATAAAGCAGCATATACTTTGCTTCCACGTTGATAACATAACGTGACCGTGGTGTAACCCGAGATTCACAGAGTATCGTTGTTGCTGTTTTATCGCTGTGTGTTTTTAGTTCATGAAAGTTTGACACATTTTGGTCACCTAAAAATGACTTGTTCAGTGTTTGGTTGTACTAAAATAATCGTGAAGAAGCTGACTATTCAGTACCTTTATGAGTAATGTGACTACATCTTATTTTTATAGTGACAATTAGCATTAGCATTAGCATTATTGCAGTTAATCATTGACTGTGCCCGGGTCAGCTCAGCTCCAACCTCTCATCCAAATATAGAAACTTCTGGCTCCAAAAATCAAAGATGGTGATAGTCAAATTGCAGAACTTAAAAACGGCTGTTCACCAAGCCCCCAGGAACAGCGCTGGGCTTTGAAGCCAATTTGATTTATTGTATTGTGTGTATTACAACATGTAATGCTATTTGGCCCCAAAATACTTTTTCCATAGACTTACATTGTCAAAGGAAAACATTTTTCTGAGCGTAAAAACTCCTGTGAAATTAATAATTTTAACCAGATTTCAAAAGTCCTGAAGAAGAGCTGCACGATTAGATTGTTTTATCCCCATTCAAGTTAATCAGAGCACTAAACCAGAAGTAGCCGGCTTGGCTAGCTGAAATAGTACGCTTGCTCTATGGGTCCAACAATGAGGAAGCTATGAAGAAGGGAAAGAAAATTTTTTGGCTTCATGCACCACTGAGTATCTTTCATAGGAATGATGCTGTATCCAGTTCTCTTTATACATCCATGCAGTCCACAAACCAATGGGTGACGTCAGAGTGACTATGTCCATATTTTGTTAACAGTCTATGGTTTGTACCACCACCACTAGCAAGCTTAAACAAAGTGCTGAATGACTGAAACATTTTAAATGTAGGATGAATCGATGAATAGAGCCAGATTAAGACTAGGGGCTATGATTAGGCTGATTAAATTATGTTTAACTGACCTTGTAAACATCCAGAGGCGTTTTAAAGGATACGTTCACAATTTTTCAAGTGTATCTTAAATCAAAAGTCAAATGCCCATAAGTTAATTGAAAGCGGGTTTCCTCATTGTAATCTTTCCTCCTGTTCATACCGACTCAAACGCACTTACAGTGTAAGTGATGAGGGCCAAAATCCACAGTGTGAACACAGTGGTTTTTATGCAAGAATACATTCAGGCTAAAGGTTAAAGGCCTCAGCTGTCTGAATTAATCAAATAAAGTGGAGATCTGCCACATTTACAATCTTTTTAGCATCAAAGTCCCCCTTTGTGTTTCCTCTGACAGTGTTTCACTTAATTTGACACATTCAGACTGCTGAAGCTTCATAATTTCAGATAAACTTTTAAAAAATCAAGGGCTTTTCTTATTATTACTTCACTTAGATGTTTGACCTTCACTTTGGAGATTGATGTAGACTATTTACAAAGTTTGACACTAGAAGGCTGTTCTCACATTTATCTGCTGTTGAGGGAAAGTAACGATAGATAATAACAGCTTTAGCACTTTTCGAAAAACAGTGTTACAAAAGTGTTTTTATGTCTCAAACGTGTCTGTTTTGCCATCTTTACACAAAACCTCCATCTCTGAGACATTTTTTCAGATGGAAGTAAAACGTACTTGTCATAGTCTTAAAATAATGTAGCTCATTTCAATGGAAAACACAAAGCCCAAAAGATAAATCTGAATGATAATGAACCTAATTAATTGCCTCGTCATTTTGCAGTTTTCCATAATTCCATTAAATTAGATTGGGATACTTAGACAGACTATCAATTTCCACAAGCTTTCAGGCTTCACAGATGTAGCCAACAATACTGAGCCTTTAAGTGGATGATATGCATTAAAACCTCCAGAAGGGGGCGTACGAGTCAGTGTAATAGGGGAAGAGCCCAGAGGCGCTCACACCTCTGTCAGGACGTTCAAACTTCATTGAACACAATCATTGAGATATTAAACGTCAAGTATCAACAAACAGCAAGTGTTTGCGTTTGGGCTTGTACTATATTTGAATGAGATTAACACTCTTTATCTAATTATCCAAGCAGAGTCCTGACACTTTCTTATTATATCTTTAATAAAGTATTTTTTTCTTTAGACGCATTAAGAACAAAACAACTTTCAAGACTTTATCTGCTTCAGACAAAACAGGAGAAGAATATGTTGAAAGAGAAGGAGATTTAATCACTAACTTGATCTCAGATTTTATTCCCAATTTGACTGTAAAATTGTGTTTTTATTGATAAACGAGCGCTGATGATGACATTTAAATTTCCTAAATATTAGTACAGAATAACATTTATTTTACATTATTTGCCCAAACTGTCCACAAACACACCATTTATTATCAATAGAAATTGTCTTTGTAGGATTTTCAATTAGGGTAATTTCTGACAGACACACTCACACATGAAGAACATTGTAGCCATAGTTAGATGAAAGTAAAAATTACATTTGCATCCGAAGTGGTCAGCAGGAGCAGGAGCAGGTGACCACTGCCGGCTGCACACACGCACTTACATACACACAATCACAAACACACACACACACACACACACACACACACACACACACACACACACACACACACACACACACACACACACACACACACCACACAGAAAAGCGGTGAGAGGAAAAGTTAAAATGGGGAAGAGGGAGGACAATCATGTAAACGTGTTATATTTTAATGAACTATACACTCAAAGAAAGTGATACAGAAGCACAGACAGATAGTGACTGGAGGAAAGAGAGAGAGTGAGAGAGAGAGAGTGAGAGAGAGAGAGAGAGAGAGAGAGGAGAAGAGGAAGAGAGAGAGAGAGAGAGAGAGAGAGAGAGAGGAGAGAGAGAGAGAGAGAGAGAGAGAGAGAGAGAGGAGGGGTTAGCCTGCCTCTGCCTCTTTACCCGACACTGCCCCGCACTCTCACTTAACCTCCACATAGTGCCGGACGGGAAATAACTTAAAATAGTTTTTAAAAAATCCTCCGAATGACAGCTGCTCGAGCTCAGCGTCACTTCTGACAGCGACGTCGAAGTGTTTTATTTGACCATCTGATCCTCGGCAGAGCGCAAACAGAGGAGTTACTAAAGTCCCCGACATGCCTCAGCGATGGTGACTTTACGCACGGGATTTGAAGGCTGTTTGAACTGACTCCGCTTGTTTGGTCTCAGCGCTGAAACTCTTTATCATCGCCCTGAACTGTCTGCAAGTTTGCAAGAAGCTCACAGCGAAGAGAAGTGCCTAATAAGTGACTACAGGTAAGAAAAGTCCTGTTACACCCCGCGTGGACCACACCGGGGATCCGCGCGTCCTAATCTGAACTGGTTGTTTTGAAAAGTCGGTGCGCACCATGTACCTCTTCTCCAAGACACGCAGCGATGACAGCAGCAGATTCAGGCTGTATCAGTGTCTTTAATCTTGCAGTTGGGCCGTGATTATACTCGGTCGACATAAATGTGCCAAATAAATACTGATCAAAGAATTATTTTTAGAAGAGTTTTGTATTTAAGATACCAGAAAACGTGACTGAAATATTCTTTAGTTATTGTTATATGTGAATGTTATAACTGACTTAAAACTGGGCTATAAGCCACCAAAAATCATCACAGAAAGTTTAAAAGTAAACCTTAAGCGTGTATATAAAAAACACAGTTGTAATTTAATAGTTGATCATAAATACGGTTATTTGCCCTTATAATAAACAATACTAAACTTATAATACGCAGGGTATACCTGTATGGTTGTGAGATGAACTTGAGCTCAGTGATATATTTTGTGAAAACTTTGCAGAAGTTGTGGTCTTGCAACACAACACCTTTATTCACAGACGCACCTCAGAACCGGTGATGGGATGTTGAAATATACAATTATCACCTGTCTGTGATCATATACAGCCAAACCACATCAATGCTATAACAGTATTGACTTTCAAGTAATGTATGCATCTGCTTTAGACCGTTTGATACAGCTTAAATTAAAACAATTAAGGTATTCAAGTTTAATTTCAGCAGAAATAGATAAATTAAATTAAACAAAAAAAAAAACTTTAGCAGAGCATTAACTTAAGTTTATTAACTGTGTTCGTCCTCCTCTACATCGCTGTCACGCACTATTGACAGAAATGGCTCAGCGGTTCTGTAGCCCCAAGACATTATTCTGCAGGCTTTTACCCAGAAACACATGAAACGAGCTTTGCATGAATTGCTGCAAATGTACAGTAATCACTTAAATACTTGTGTAGAGCCACCAAAGTGTAATATTAAAGCACTTTTTAAAAAAAAAAAGTGAGCTGCAGGAAACTAGAGGGGGTTTAAATTCATCCCATGCAAACCCACTAGAAACTGTGGGATGACACTATTGGTAGTTTCATTTTCGGCCACACAGCGGTAGCCTTCTGTCCAATATCGTGAACGCCTCGCGCTCTGTCGGACAGCCTGTGGTCCTCGTGCGCGTCCCACTGGTTTCGCTGGACCTCGATAGACGCACCTTTTTGCCTGCGGCCACTCTGCCGGGCCGCGTGTTTTGCCCCACATGTATACAATAGAGAGAAATAGACAGTACAGAGAGGAGAAAGAGGGGCGTCTTTAGACCCAAGTTAACTTTCCCCCCCGGAGGTCACGGCGACTGACCCTAGAAGAATGCATGAGTCATAAATTAAAATAGATCAGGAGCCCTAACACGGATCCATTGGGAGACAATACCAGGGGGAACAGGACAG